>NC_137810.1:6361400-6366400 GCF_963921795.1 Nannobrachium achirus | reverse complement strand
AGACATTTCATTCGTAACTTTATTCAAATATTGTAGATTTATGATGTCATGACTTTATTGAAATAGTGGTTGTGTGATTTCATCATGGCTTTGTGGCAACTATAGTTATTAGGCCTGTAATAGTTAATAGTGATATATTGATACTAGTGAATAAAAAGATTAATACGTTGTTTATAATGATACAAAAATAAATAGCTTATGTTTTCTTCTATCACAAATACATCTATTGACTTGGGCCTAAAAAATATCACATTAATATGCAGACCTTTTTTATACAAATGGGGTGTTTCCTTCTGAAGTTGAATTCTGAATAAAAAAATTATATTTGTCTTAATGTCATATTTCCTTTTTTCCCTAAACGCTAATAGAAAATGTACAGGACAATATTTTTTAAAGGGAAGACAGAGTGCAAATGAACATATTACCAAGTTGTAATTGTCAATAGTATATTAATATCAGGACTGTGTGTATAGCAATATGGCATTAGTGTTGTCTTTTCTTGGTTTGAAATACTTTCATACCACCTAGTATACTCATGCCTTTTATACATCTCCAGCATATACGTATCATTCTATATGATGTATTCACCGGCATAGCTGATCTACAAGCTCACAACAGGAGTATGTTGGGAACTTGCAGATTTAGCTGTTTTCACCAGATGTTCACCTAATCTCACTGAATGTTCACCTATTATGACATGACCAGAATATGGAAGCTAGGGCTCATGTGGTTAAACCATATTCTATACTTTAAATAAATAGACTGAATTTCCCCCTTGGGATAATAAAGGTATCTATCTATCTATCTATCTATCTATCTTAAATTTACAATTTACAATATAGGCATTTAGCAGACGCTTTTAATCCAAAGCGACTAACCATAAGCAGGTAATACATTAAAATAATAAGCAAGATAAAATGATGTCAGTACATCAACAGAGTGAAAATGTTCCCCTCCCCAAACGTAAACATAACTAGAAAGATGCAATAGGAAATTGCAAGTGTGGTTGCTGTTGACTCTAATGGGGAGCCAATCAGATAGGGTGAAAAGGATGACATCATGATGATACCAAGGTATTGTGACGTCTGATTGGGTGAAAGCAGATGATGAGACAAAGACCAGAACTACAGTATAGTGTGGTTACCCTGTGGGGAAACCACACTAAATGAACACAGATAACACTGTGTAATGTAATGTAAATGGTTTAACACAGGGGTCTTCAACAGGGGGTCCGGGACTCCTAGAGGGTCCTCAGAGTTACTACAGGGGGTCCTCCAAATCTTTGTGTGATAGAAACCTTTTTCTCCTTTTGTACATTAACCACTTAAATCCTAGTGTCCATATATTCTGAGAACTTTAGCCAAAAATAGCAGATCTACAAGCTCGCAAAGAGGTTTGGAGTAGAGGGGAAAAAGAGCAGACCAAGTACAGAGTGAAAGCTCAAGTTGATTAAGTATTGACAGTTCGCGTGGTTATCTGAAAACACAAATCGCCATGAATACAAAATACACTATATGGAATCTATGAGAAGGTTGTGGGGGTCCCTGCTTCATCTCTCTCTCAACAAAGGGGTCCTTGGCCTGAAAACGTTGAAGACCCCTGGTTTAACATGCTGCTTATCAGTATACATTTTGTGCTACCAAAGAGAAGGGAGAAAGTTTGACAACTCATGTCTTGAAAGGTGTCTTCCTCCCCAGGCCAGCAAGCAGAGATGGAAAGTGGGGATTTTTCACTTTCACTCTGCAAGCCTCCTCCTTTCCCTCTCTCCTTTTCTGTCTCTCTGTCGGTCTGTCCCTCCATCTTTCTGTCTCTCCTCCATCTTTCTGTCTCTCCTCCATCTCTTTCTCTCTGCCTGTTTTCCGTTTCCCATCTGGTCAGAGTATAAGGCCAGGTAACAGCAGCTCATAATGTCTCAAACTCACTCAAACACAACAAGACACAGACACGTGCAGCACGCCAGAGCTATCATAGGCATATACCACTCGACCGACAGATCTGACCAATCAACCAATGGCAACCATGCACAGAGCAACTACTACTAATACTGGACTAATGGATCGACCAATCACAGCCATGTTTCTGCTGTTTGTCCTCTGTAGCGGCGGCTGCGGCGCCCTGGGCAGCGGCGCGGAGACAGCGGACTCCTGTGATTGGCTGACGTATGGCTACGATCACCTGAGCAACAGGTCTATGGCGCTGCTGGATCAGATGGTGAGTTTATGTTGGTGAGCATGAGTTTTTGAACTAACATTAAGGACCAATGTCTGTATCAGAGCAAAAAACTGTTTTTCTAAATTGTAAAAAAAAGATGATATGATATGACTGATGCTATGGTTCATTGTTTACCTGTTATCCTGTGGTTTCTGTGAGGCCATATTCTCTCCGCACTCTACTGTACTGTACTTGTGACTATTTACCTTGTAGTTTTTTGACTATAGAGTTCAAGCAGAGTTCATGCTTATTTAGATCTGACATTGTAGGTCTTTCATTAGGCAACCAGCTAGTGTTCTAGGTCCAAGAATATTTATGTCACCTAAAGTAAAACTGGTTTCATGTAACTTTTGGATTAAAGTCCACTGAGTTCCGTGGAAGGTTTTTGTAAACTTTTCTGTAACAAATTGCCCAGAATTGCACCTTTCTAGTTGATGTTGTAATGTATAGAATAGTGTTAATATCAGGCAAACTGTGTTTCCACAGGGAGGAGAGATGACTGAGGATGGATGTCCTGTTCATTTCCCCGTTTCCTTCTACGAGAAGATGAGAACAGCTGAGGTATGTGTCTGTCTGTCTGTCTGTCTGTCTGTCTGTCTGTCTGTCTGTCTGTCTGTCTGTCTGTCTGTCAGGCATTTAAGTTACTCATACCCTGCCAAAAAATATGTTTCTATGATAAAAACGTCTTTAAAACGTCTTTTTCACTATGGACCTCCCTGCCAGACGTCTTCTGAACGTCTTTTTTTTAAAAATAATAAAAAAAAAAAAAAAAAAATTTTGAGAAAATTTTTTTTGAAAAAAAAAATTTTGGACCTCCAACAGTGTACTAGGCATGATCGCGATCGCGAAATTGCATGTTTAACCCCCATACCAACCCCATCTTTCAAACATGGCAGCCATGTTTGTTTACATTTGAAGAAAACATAAGGGCTCCTTTCTCCTGAATGCCTGAACGGATTTCCAAGCGGATTTTTTTGTTTGAAAGCTGTGAAAAGCATGCACATGCATAGTGCATGATCTGTGCACGAATGTGTGCACCAGCGTGCACACTATTTTTTTAACCCTTTGTTGGCGAACCGGCAATATAAGAGGTCATCCCACTTTAAATATGGCACCGACTGAGTTAAGGCATAAGAGCAGTTGTCTATAACTCTCTCTCTCTCTCTCTCTCTCTCTCTCTCTCTCTCTCTCTCTGCAGGTGGAGTCCAGGATAGGTTTCATCAGAGACAGTCTGCTCCTCATCTCTGGGCTCTACGACCACGGTGACCCGTCCTCCGTGGCTGCCTGGGACTCCGGCAAGATGGAGGAGTTCCTGGTCACCGTCCACAGACAGGTGGAGGAGCTGAGTGCCTGCGTGAGGAGAAAGCAGCCGTCAGACAGGAAGCTGAGACGATACTACAGGAAACTGCGCAAGAATGTTCTCCGCAACATGGTAAGCACCTGTAATACTGTACTGTACTGTACATCCATGGTATCTACTGTCAGGAAGAACGGGGACTGCCCATAAGTCCGACATCTCATTAGTCCCAAATTGGTTAGGTTTAGGGTTAGCATTCATCAGGTTAGCATTCACCAGTGTCGGCAGGTTAGCATTCACCAGGTTAGCATTCACCAGTGTCGGACTAATGGGATGTCGGGAACAATGAAACGTCGGACCAATGTCATTTGTTGTAGCTTTAGTATATATATCATCGATGTCAGGTGAAAACCCTGTATGTCCAAAACTGTTCCTACTTAATTTTTTATTTATTTTTTAATTTATAGAGAAAGAAATTGCTGATCTACAATCTCATAAAGCAGTTTTTTTTACTTTTGTGTGACATTCTTGCATGATGAAGTAGGGCATTCATTTACAAAAAAGTTGACATATGCTACCCTCAGCGAGAGTTTTATTATGTGTACTTATTTGTGTTGTGTGGAGTTTCTGTGTACTTTCAGAGTTTTCACTGGGGTATTTTTGTGTACTGTCAGAGTTAGTAATAATATTAGTTTGGACAGCAGTATGTCTGTGTACTTTCAGAGTTTTAACTGGGATATTGTTGTGTACTTTAGGAGTTTTAACTGGGATATTGTTGTGTACTTTCAGAGTTTTAACTGGGATATTGTTGTGTACTTTCAGAGTTTTAACTGGGATATTGTTGTGTACTTTCAGAGTTTTAACTGCGATATTGTTGTGTACTTTCAGAGTTTTAACTGCGATATTGTTGTGTACTTTAGGAGTTTTAACTGGGATATTGTTGTGTACTTTCAGAGTTTTAACTGGGATATTGTTGTGTACTTTCAGAGTTTTAACTGGGATATTGTTGTGTACTTTCAGAGTTTTAACTGGGATATTGGTGTGTACTTTCAGAGTTTTAACTGGGATATTGTTGTGTACTTTCAGAGTTTTAACTGGGATATTGTTGTGTACTTTCAGAGTTTTAACTGGGATATTGTTGTGTACTTTCAGAGTTTTAACGGTGGTGTTTTTGTGTACTTTCAGAGTTTTAAGAGGGATATTGTTGTGTACTTTCAGAGTTTTAACGGTGGTGTTTTTGTGTACTTTCAGGGTTACAGCAAAGCATCATGGGAGCTGATCAGGAAGGAGACTAAACATCATCTTCAACAACTGCATCTGCTGTTTGCTACGCTGACACATTAACACACATGCACACGCACGCGCGCACACACACGCGCGCGCACACACACACACACACACACACACACACACACACACACACACACACACACACACACACACACACACACACACACACACACACACACACACACACACACACACACACACA
>NC_137810.1:6203900-6356400 GCF_963921795.1 Nannobrachium achirus | reverse complement strand
TCATGGCGATACGATACGATTCGATTCGCTTCAATGATTTAAAATCGATACAGTAACTTTAGCAAAGAAATTAAATCTGTGTGAAAGGTGTGGATAGTGCAGGTTTTTAAGGAAAACATGTATTATTATGGATATAAATAAGTAAACACAGTGATTATCTGGCAAATACATGGACATTGTATTTGAACACTTATGGACAAACCTGCACCTTGACATGAACCCAGAGATTACACACATTTATCGATAGACCAAGAGTAGGTAAATGGAAAGGAAAAGTAATTAAACCCCTCTTTTTAAAATGTTCTTCTTAAAAATGCTAAATACAATGCACAATAGGTCGATACAATTGATTATTTGACTGCCGATTAGATTCGATACAAAATCAAGCGATACGATTACATTTTAGCTGTTTTCATTTCGATATACTTTGATTTCTTTTAAATTTAAAAACGATATGTCGATGCAGTTACTATATCGTTACACCCCTAGGAACCCGCGTCCTTGCATTCACAAGGAGCATAATGGTCAGTGCAGGACTGTCTGAGTTCCCGTGCAGGTGATCTCGCGTAGCCAGCCAGACAGACAATCAAACCTGGTCGTGACCCAGGGCACCACAGAGGCTTAATCAGGCCTAGGGGTGGGCGATATGGTGATAAATATCGTTGAGACGATACAATGTCTCCACGATATGCCTTTTCACAGATATTGTATATATTGTGATACAATGAGGGAGAGCCTTGTAAGATAAATCCTGTTGAATTGTTAATACAGAGATTCATTGCAGAATGCATTTAAACCTGCAGTTTGATCTAATTCAGTAGTTCTCAAACATTACAATGGCAAGGTCTCCCCTTAACTCTGACAGTATACAAATGAAACCAAATGGATTTGGTTGTACACTGTCAGAGTTACATACTTGGGTAAACTTTAGACCTCCCAAAAGGAACCCAGAGAGTCCCTGGACCCCACTTTGAGGACCACTGGTCTAAATGGTCTGTTACTCCTTTTTATTTTAGTTTGTGTTACCTTGTAGGTGGTTGTGCTGTTAAGTAACTTGAAAAATAACCATAAAAACCAACATGAAAAAGAATGGTGATAAGATTGTGTTTCGTGATACATCTTGGAAAAATATTGTGATATTGTATTTCTCCATATCGGCCAGCCCTAATCAGGCCCTGCACTTTAGTAGGAGTTTAGCCCAGCTTGCTGATATGTTGCGAGTTAGGAAGTATGAATGTATTGCATTTACAATGCATGTACAATACTGTTCCCTGTGTGCTTCTAACAACAGTCAGGCTGTGAAAGCAAATAACGATAAATGTAAATTCATGTGATTTTATTTAACGTGTCTTGTTGGTGTGATCTCCGTGCATGCGTTTGACGCTGTCCAGTGCCGACTGATTTTATTTTCATTCTAACGTGTCTTGTTGGTGTGATCTCCGTGCATGTGTTTGACGCTGTCCAGTGCTGACTGATTTTATTTTATTTCTAACGTGTCTTGTTGGTGTGATCTCCGTGCATGTGTTTGACGCTGTCCAGTGCTGACTGATTTTATTTTATTTCTAACGTGTCTTGTTGGTGTGATCTCCGTGCATGTGTTTGACGCTGTCCAGTGCTGACTGATTTTATTTTATTTCTAACGTGTCTTGTTGGTGTGATCTCCATGCATGTGTTTGACGCTGTCCAGTGCTGACTGGCGTCCACTCGCAGGAGGTAAGTGACCTCTGCTAAACCACTTAGAAGAGTGACTCACCCTGGCAGGTCTGCAAGCACGCTTAAACATTCAGAACGGGTACACATTATTGTGTATCATTATTTTATGCTTTAACTATTGAAAAATAGCAGATGTACAAGCTCACAGCGCGCTGCGAGCTTGTAGATCTGCTATTTTTTGAAAAGTCATGACAATTAGAATTGTGACCCGATGCTATAAGTGTCTTTTGAATCCTTCTAAGATTTTTTGAAAAAACCTATGTTTCTATGTCAGCAATCTGGCCAGCCATCGTCAAATAAAAGGTCCTTTTCACTTAACTGGAGCTCAGTTAGTCTGTTCTTGAGAGACTACTATGTCAGTGGTTCTCAAACTTTTTCATGTCAAGGACCCCCAAACTGATATTTATTTGGCCACGGACCCCCATCTCAAAATATCTAGTTCCAGGGACCCCCCAGAAGCAAAATTTGAGTTACAAACATTCGCCTTAAAAATACATAATATTCAAAGACTGGTGTCCCCTAATGTCCCCTAATGTCCCCTGGTGTCCCCTGATGTCCCCTAATGTCCCCTAATGTCCCCTGATGTCCCCTAATGTCCCCTAATGTCCCCTGGTGTCCCCTGATGTCCCATGATCCCTGATGTCCCCTGATGTCCCCTAATGTCCCCTGATGTCCCCTAATGTCCCCTGATGTCCCCTAATGTCCCCTGGTGTCCCCTGATGTCCCCTAATGTCCCCCATTGTCCCCTGATGTCACCCGGCAGGAGGAAGAGGAGGTGAGTCTGGAGGAGGAGCTACAGGACGTGGAACAGGAAGTGAAGACGTGGACGCGCGCCGGTAAAAGCTGCTCCTGTGACTGCGACGGGGGACAGTTGTTGTCCTCGCGCAACCGCACCGCCGCACGACGGAAACGCCCCGTCTCACTGGACTGCATGCCAGGTAGGCTCCTCCCCCTCCTGACCTTATATAGGTCTTCCTTTTTAGCTTTAGCTCCTCCCATCCCCAAGCCCCAGAGGACTATAAGAACAGTGGCTTTTGGAGGTCTGTTCTTATGAGGACACAAAGAGCCCCCCAGGTACCCCATGTCCTCCATCATGAAGGTTCTGTGTCTCCCCATAGGATCCCACTCCAACTTGTCTGGCGAGGCCAGACTGTTGACTCCCGTGATTTGCAAATGCTCCCGTCATACAGTTTGGGGCAACGAAGGTCTTATGATGGATATACTGGTTAAAGCAGAAGTAAAGCCTCCTCCCCGCTTCTGTTTCGTTTTAACATGGCACACATTTATCCAAATATAAATAAGAATCATCTAAGGGGGTCGGCAACCCAAAATGTTGAAAGAGCCATATTGGACCAAAAAACAAATCTGTCTGGAGTTAAAGCCTTATATAAGCCTTATAATGAAGGCAATCTATATTAGCTATATTAGCCTACTATCAAAATGTCTAAGTAGGCTACAAATACATAATGAACATTCATGATTAAATGTTTATTTTCCCTGCTGGAGAGAATTGCGCACCACGTGACTACTCTGCTGTGTGATGGTGCTTTAAGTTTAAAGCTATACTGTGTAAGATGCTCAACTAGTGGTCAGTAGCCCTATAGCAAACCGCGGTCGCGTCCGTGTCTTTCGGCCGTTTTTCGCGTCTGCCTCCACCTCGTCTGCCTCCACCTCGCCGAGATCTATCTTTTGAGGGGTCCCTGGTTCCTGTGCGTTCAGGCATTCCGGAGAAAATGACTCCTTCACTCTGCCTGGTAGGCGAGGTTACCTTTTGAGTATAGAGACACACGGGCGACTACAAATATGGCCCCACTTCAAGATGCGCTGTGATTGGCCGGCAGTGTATAACCCTCGCTGTGATTGGCCGGTAGTGTGATGACGCAATGCTGCGAAATTCTCCCCCCCTCACGGCTCATAGAAAACATATAAAGAGAAGGCTGTAGAAGCTGAAAATAACGGAGTGGGTGTTCTAAAACTTTAGCGATTTAACAGTTAGGACAATTTTAAGATTTGTTTTATAAAAAAAGTTACATGGTATAACTTTAACTTCCATTACAATATTATGTTTATGTTTCGTTGCATTGATGGAATTATAGAAATACAATAAAGACATCTGATTTGGGATCCGTGGCCCATCACACACCCACCAGTTTGTTTGCAACAGCCACCTGCCTGGCACCACGCCGAGCTGAAAGAAACGTGTGTCGCAGGCTATGACGCAAATCTTCGTCGACAGAAATGTTGAAATGTGATATTTATTCTACACATTTTTACAGCATTGGAAAGCGTTAAGAATGTTTGTGTCATGTCTGTCCTCCTACAGAAACCATATTAAAACAAAAACATTTTTTTTTCCATTTTCATACATTTTTGAAAAAGCTCCAGGGAGAGCCATGGGTTGCTGACCCCGATTGCTGCTTTGCAGAAATGAAAATTTAAAATATATTTTAATGAACGGAAATGCCAGCTTCCATTACCCGCCGTTCAAGAGGTGCTGTTCCAGACTATAGCATTCAGAGATTGTGGAATAGTTGTCTGGCTACGCGGGACTACACTCCAACAGACATCCAGGGGTGCATTACGTTCCCCTGTATACCTCCAGGTAGCTACTAATAAACAGGCACAATGAGAGGCTCAAAACCTGCAGTGTGCGTGTGAGTGACAGTAATTGGCGTGCTGAGTGTTGGTGGATAATCTCATTACTAGTGGACAGCGATGTGATGAGGGGATTAGGGAGCCTAAAATAGGGTGTGTCCTGTACCTATAAAAGCAAGATGCTGCGTGGAGACCAGCTAGTGTTGTATTGGTCATGTAGCGCGGGTACACGCCGTACACAATCTTGTTGAGCAGGACCATGCGCATGCATATGTTTCAACCCTTAAAGGTGATACACCATGAAATTTCACTTTTCCTATTTTAAAACCTTTTTTTGGGATCCCACTAGCACCTTCTATCCTCACAAAGTCCCATTCAGACCGTTGTGTCTTTCTCTGGTTTTGGGAAGGTGGAGGTTAAAAGCATCCCACGGGTTCTCAAAACAAGCTGATAAACAAAATGATATATTTGGCCACGGACCGTCATCTCAAAAGATTTCATTCCAGGGAGGGACACCCAGAAGCAGAATTTGAGTTACAAATGTTTGCTTAAAAAAATACATATATTCAAAGATTTTCTACGTTTTTCACGACTTTTAAAAAATAGCAGATTTACAAGCTTGCAGCGTGAGCTGTGAGCTTGTATATCTGCTATTTCTCAATAGCTAAAGTATCAAATAATTAAGGCCCCTCCACCTTGGGCCCTGGTAACTCAGTCCTCCCCCCCCCCCCTCCCCTTGTGACGCCACTGCTTTTTCCCCACCTTGTGACGCGCCTGTATACAGACACTGGGCTTTGAGGCTAACATGCTAACATTGTGTGTTTGCCTACAGAGTGTCCGTACCACAGGCCCCTGGGCTTCGAGTCGGGCTCCGTCACACCAGACCAGATCAGCAGCTCTAACCAGGACCAGTACAGTGGATGGTACAGCTCCTGGATCCCCAACAAGGCCCGCCTCAACAACCAGGGCTACGGGTCAGTCTCTGCTACACTCAGTTAAAATAGCAGATCTACACATATACACAATAATCTTCTGAGTTGAATTTGAATTAATTAAATGAATAAATACCTAAATGGGGTGCTTTCCAATTCCCCTTTAGATGATCATCAATCATTATTTTATTTTACTCTACTACCTATACTGTTAATAGTCTTATTAGTAAATTATTCAATCAATCAATCAATCAATCAATCAATAGGTTGTATTAACATACTCTACATCAGGGGTTTTCAAAGTGGGTGGCGGGGCACCCTGGGGTGCCACGACGGCAGTCCAGGGGTGCCGTGAGATAATTTGACAACCTATTTGAAATGTATTTGGACATTTAAAAATATATCTAGTATCATTTTAAACGTATTATTTTCAGTCAGTTCAGTCAGGGGGGTGCCTCGGATTAAAAAATATATAATTATAAGGGTGCCCCAAGCCAAAAAAGTTTGGGAACCCCTGCTCTACATATTGGTTTAAATATCCTTTTAAAATTCCCGCCGGGGGACGCTGTGGGCACTGGTGGCGTGTTCCTCCCTCTGCATCATCAGCGCCCACACCCTAGGTGGGCTTGGCGATAGGGCCTTTCTGTGTGGAGTTTGCATGTTCTCCCCGTGTCTTCTAGGGTTGATACCCTCACAAAAACATGCACGTAATCCTGGTCTCAATAATGCCTCCCCCTGGCCAGCCGGGGCGCCTGATGGAGGGGAAAGGAACTAGTTGGAATAACGTGTTCCTTCCAAGCGCTACGTCCACACCAGGGAAATCTCCACTGTCAGATGAAAAGAAGCAACTTGGACTCCTCATGCATTGAAGGAAGCATGAGGTCAGTCCGTTGTCTCCCCAGGCGCGGCAGAGGAAGAGCAGAGCCCAGGATTACATAGGCAATTGGCACTGGGTGAAAAAATGGGTTACAAAATTGTGGGATAAAAATTTAAGAGAAAAAAAAAATCCTTTTAAATACCCTGTTTCTCTCCTCTCCCGTCAGGTGTGTGTGACTCTCCAAGTTCAACTGTTTCTCTCCTCTCCCATCAGGTGTGCGTGGCTGTCCAAGTTCAACTGTTTCTCTCCTCTCCCATCAGGTGTGTGTGACTCTCCAAGTTCAACTGTTTTTCTCCTCTCCCGTCAGGTGTGTGTGACTCTCCAAGTTCAACTGTTTCTCTCCTCTCCCGTCAGGTGTGTGTGACTCTCCAAGTTCAACTGTTTCTCTCCTCTCCCGTCAGGTGTGTGTGACTCTCCAAGTTCAACTGTTTCTCTCCTCTCCCGTCAGGTGTGTGTGACTCTCCAAGTTCAACTGTTTCTCTCCTCTCCCGTCAGGTGTGCGTGGCTGTCCAAGTTCAACGACCAGAGCCAGTGGCTGCAGATCGACCTGAAGGAGGTGTCGGTGGTGTCAGGCATCATGACGCAGGGCCGCTGCGACGCAGACGAGTGGATCACCAAGTACAGCATCCAGCACCGCACCGTGGAGACGCTCAACTGGATCTACTACAAGGACCAGACGGGAAACAACAGGGTGAGCACTAGGAGGGGCGTCACATGGGGAGGAAAAGTGGGACTGGGTTACTAGGGCCCAAGTAGACGCAAATTGCAACACTGTATTTTTTTTAAATCGGATTTTCAATAGTTAAAGCACAAAATAAAGCCTAAACTTATAGACGGTCTACATTTAGACGACTATTAGACATCTATTAGTCGTCTAGTCTAAGTTTAGACAACTAAAAAACTTTCAAATCTATACGACTATTAGACCACTTTTAGACGGCGTGCTCAGTGGGTAATAATGCGTCCCCAGTCTAAATGGGTTAATCCCCCTCCCCCTATGAAGAACATTCATGGGGGCCCCGCAGTGAATCCTTGTACCCAGGGCCCAGAATTTGGTGCGACACCCCTGGGGTGAGGATACATGATTGTGTACTAAAAGCACATTATAGTGCTTATGTACTCTGTTATAATGTGTCACATTGTGACATGTTATGAGCTTATAACCTGTAGGGCTATTGTATGTGTGAATGGGAAATGACACAGATGTTACTCAAATACTCTGTGAAAACTGACAAGAAAACAAACCTCAGGGGGCACAGTGGTTAGCGCTGTCGCCTCACAGCTAGACGTTCGATTCCCGCTGGGGGACACTGTGGGCACTGGGGCGTGTTTCCTCCTCCGCGTCATCAGCACCCACACCCTAGGTGGGGTTGGCGAAAGGGCCTTTCTGTGTGGAGTTTGCATGTTCTCCCCCGTGTCTCCTAGGGTTGATACCCTCACAAAAACATGCAGTAATCCTGATCTCTATACTGCCTCCCCCTGGCCAGCCGGGGCACCTGATGGAGGGGAAAGGAACTGGTTGGAATAACGTGTTCCTTCCACGCGCTACTTCCAAACCGGGGAAACTCCCCTCTGTCAGGTGAAAAGAAACAACTTGTACTACTCATGCATAAAAGGAAGCATAGCTCCCAGGATTGCATAGATAATTGGCACCAGGTGAAAAAGCGGGTTACAACAATCGTGGGATATCATTTTTAAGGTATTTTACAATAACACATTTTGTGTTTCCCCCTCTCCTAGGTGTTTTACGGTAACACATCTTGTGCTTCCCCCTCTCCTAGGTGTTTTACGGTAACACATCTTGTGCCTCCCCCTCTCCTAGGTGTTTTACGGTAACACAACTTGTGCCTCCCCCTCTCCTAGGTGTTTTACGGTAACACGGACCGCTCCTCCACGGTGCAGAACCTGCTGCGCCCGCCCATCCTGGCGCGCTACATCAAGCTCCTCCCCCTGGGCTGGCACACCCGCATCGCCGTGCGCATGGAGCTGCTGCTCTGCATGAACAGATGCCTCAACGCCACGCGCTGCAATTAGCATCTCTCTGCTTGTAGATCGGCTGTTTAGCATCTCTGTGCTTGTAGATCGGCTGTTTTCCCGTACCATGAATGATGAAGTATGGATCGGGGCTTGAAGGGGCACTAGTTAACGTTCAGCCACTAGATGGCGCTGCAGTTTGTTATTTTGTAAAAGGTAGCTTTGACATAGTCCTGCAACATTGTAACGCTATATAGCTGCCTTATAAGAATACATACCTTAGGCCAGGGGTTCCCAAACTTTTTTGGCTCAGGGCCATAAATATTTCTTTTTTTCATCCGAGGCACCCCTACATTATTATCTTCCTCATTTTCACTCCCAGCACCTTATTTTTATAGCATATTTTTGCGATTAGGCTATGTTGCGAGGAAAGCGAGATAATAGCCATTTTGGTTAGAACTGACTGAAAATAACTTTGTACTTCAAGTTTAAAATGATACTAAATATATTTTTAAAAGTCCAATAAATTTCAAATATTATCAAATTATGTCGCGGCACCCCTGGACTACTGTCGTGGTACCCCAGGGTGCCCCGTCACCCACTTTGAAAACCCCTGCCTTAGGCCACGTCATGGCTTGCAGAAGTAAACAAACCAATAATACTGGACTTTTGACATCCTGAAAAAAAATATTAGGCTATACTTTTTTTTTTTTACTTTTAATACCATTTTTAATAACTTTTTAATTAGATAATTTATTTGATTTTTATCTTTCGCTTTCACGTAAGTTACCCATTATAAGCTTTAAATTGGGCGTCAAGGTGACCCAATGATTCACCCAGTATGGACTATAATCCATACTCTTCTTCTCATGCACGGGCGTCAATTGGGTATGGAAGGGGTATGCAGCTGCCATACCCTGGGTCCAGGGGGGAAAATAAAAGTTACTTTTAAATATAAATCCATGATTGTCTCTTTGTCTATCTGTGCTGGTTATTATGTTGTTACATTACAGTAAAATAACTACAAATGCAACATTTAACACAATGGTCACTTTAACAAGGTATTGTGGCACGTTTACTAACATGCCAAGTTTAGCTACACTTGAACAACCATTCCAGGCTGCCATATCCAGCTCAAGAAACCGTAGAAACGGGGGGGAAATAGAATGTACTTCTTAAAATAAATGTGTCATGCCTGTTGCTAAACTATGGCAACATGACGCACATGCAAGACACCAGTCATGTTGCCATACCTTAGATTTTTCTGAACTGACGCCACTGTTCTCATGTGAGGGATCATTGACCTGGCATTGGATTCTGTTACCTGTTCTGTTTCTCCTGTGAGCAACAGAACAGGCACTCGGTGCCGCGCTGTGAGCTTGTATATCTGCTATTTTTCAATAGTTAACATTCATGGGGGGCCCACAGTGAATCCTTGTACCCAGGGCCCAGAATTTGGTGTGACGCCCCTGAGTCTCTACAGTATGTAATGTCACCATATATTTTTTCTCGCAAAAGAATCAACGTTTGCCGATCTACAAGATCACAATAAGCTCATGTTGTGAGTTTATAGATCGTGTCACCATTTCTGTTTATATTTATAAATATGTAACCAATGAAAGGTATTTTAACAAGAGCTTGTGACTGAATCATAACCAGAGAAGGGGGGCGTGGTGGTGCAGGCGGTATAACCGTCGCCTGTCAAGGGAAAAGAAGCGGCTTGGACTCCTCATGCATAGGAGGATGCATGAGGTCAGTCCGGTGCGGTGCTCTCCCCAGGTTGGCAGAGGGAGAGCAGAGCCCAGGATTACATTAGATAATTGACACCGGGTGAAAAAGTGGTTTAGAAAAATCGTGGGATATCATTTTTATAAAATTATAAGCACAGTGATTCCATTGGAACACAGGTTCCTGTTGCATTTCTTGAAAGGTCAAGGTTTCCACCCGACCCGGAACCATAACATCATCTCACACTGTCTATAGCGCTGTTTCTCAAACAGTGGGTCACATAGGACACATTTTTATGGGTCCCTTCATTTTGTTTTGAATTAGTATTGTTTCAAAACATTTTCAATAACATTTTCCCCCCCATTTTTTTTTCATGAATTAAAAATTAAATTCAATGATTTGTTTCAGTAATTTCATGAAGAAATCAAAGAAAAATCAGAAATTCCATAAATTACAACACAAAGTTTAAGAAGTGGTGAAAACGCGCTGTGAGCTTGTATATCTGCTGTTTTCACTAGCTTGGGTCGCGGGCGAATGTCTTAATTTCCATTTTGGGTCACAAGCTAAAAAGTTTGGGAACCAGTGGAGTCTATGGGTGCGTTCGGAAATGCACACCGGGTGTGTGTTCAGAGTATAGGGAGTGCAGTGGGCGGTGACGTTGAGAGTGCATTCACTGAGCCTTATTTACGAACGACCAGATAAGAGGCAACTGTGTGCTTTTTCAGTCGGAAAACTTTCTTAAAAGCAGCAGTTGCTAACGTAACGTTGCTATTGATAGGTAATTTAATTCATAACATTGGCATACCTGCTGTTACTTTACACGTTGATGCGTGTGTAACAATAAAGCCCAAAGGACCAATAAAACAGCAAATAGTACATTTTGTTATCATTTCCTACGCCATTGTTCACAGCTGAGAAGTGTGAGACACCTCCATACAAACCAACTAATCAAAACACCGCACCGACGCACCACACCGCCAAACCCCAACTTCTGAGTAGGGTCGGTGAGTGCGTGCACTCAGCACACCCGGTGCGCCGCGCACTGGATTTCCGAACGACAAGTGCACCGAATAAACAAACAACATGGCACACCAGTGCGTTGAGTGCGCATTTCCGAACGCACCCTATATAGTATAAAAGATTTGACAGGTAAAGAAATGAAATCAAGGGTTTGTTTTATTTGTGATTTTTACCATTACATCATGTAAACACCCAGTATTCTAAAACAGTTAAGGATAGTCTGCCTCTGCCTCCTGTTGTTGTTGTTGTGGTGGAAATGATTTGTTGGGAGAGAAAAACAAACAAAAAACCAACCAAAAAGGTAGAACATGAACTATTATGCTACTATAATTTGTCTCTGTAATAAAAGCACAAACCGTAATACTTCTTCTGATTTTAAACAGTTTGATAAACAGCATATATCTTTTTATATTATATATAAATATTACCAAAGGAATTATAGTCACACGTCAGTATTAATATAATACTGTACTGTGCTGCCTTCAGGAAAAACAGGGATTTAAGTAGCTCTGGTCCATAGCGTTTGTGGAGTTCTCCCTAACGCTATGTTCCTCTACCTCCCAAATCCTTGGCAAATCCGGAAAGACCTGTCGTCTGGTCCGAAAATAACAAAAACTGTTTCGCCCCTCACCAAACCAAAGGTATCAGTGGACAGTTGAAAGCTTACTCTACTTAGTGGATGCGGTCTGAGCCCCCCACCACACGATTAAAATACATTTCTAGGGTAAAATGAAAATATTCCACCGGATGGAGACACTCTTCCTGGTTGAAGACTGATTTCATGAAACAGCGCTTCCAACGTCGGCGTCGCAGAGCTGAATAACTCCCAATGAGACTAATGCTCTGTGTAATTCGGTCCTCTGACCTGCGTGGCAGTAGTAAATAATGAAAAACTCGAAGAAATGGAGTCTCCATCCGGTGGAATATTTTTCATTTTGCCTTGGAAATGCATTTTAAGCGTGTGGTGGAGGCACAGACTGCGTCCACTAAGTAGAATAAGCTTTCAACTGTCCACTGATACCTTTGGTTTGGTGAGGGGCGAAACAGTTTTTGTTATTTTTGGACCAGACGGCTGGGTTTTCCGGATTTGCCAAGGATTTGGGAGGTAGAGGAGCATAGCGTTAGGGAGAACTCCACTAACGCTATGGACCAGAGCTAGGATTTAAGGAGAGATGGGCATGGTGTCAAAGTGTGTACAGTTATACCGTCCTGCAATACACACAACACAAGGCAATAATATACTGTATATTTAAACTTGTCGTAGCCTTGGATCAAGATAATCAGATATGTATTTTATCTTGTGTTTTGCAAACGGCCCCCACAAAACTGTGAAAAGTGATGACTCGTCACGAAACCATCGTTTTGCGGGGCCGTTTTTAGCCCAAGGAAATGTTTTTCATGCAAAACGAATGCTTGCAATGGATTCAGAATAATCAAAAACACCTGGTTACACCCCTCACATCCTACTTTTGGGAGTCTTTTTTTTACTTTATAGCCTAGTATTGTCTATAGCAGAGGTTTTCAAAGTGGGTGACGGGGCACCCTGGGGTGCCGTGACGGCAGTCCAGGGGTGCCGTGAGATAGTTTGATAATATTTGGAATTTATTTGGACATTTAAAAAAAAGTATGATTTTAAACTTGAAGTACAAAGTTATTTTCAGTCAGTTGTAACTAAAATGGCTATTATCTCAACGTTTTCCTTGCAACATAATCGCTAAAATATGCTATAAATATAAGGTGCTGGGAGTGAAAATTATGAATATAATATAGGCGTGCCTCGGATGATTTTTTTTTTTATAGGGGTGCCCTGAGCCAAAAAAGTTTGGGAACCCCCGGTCTATAGTGACTTGAGACCCAAAATTACCCTATAGCTGCAAAAGATTCTCCTATGGATTTTTGAATTTCAAACTTCATTAGATGTGTTACTAGACACCTTTACAAACACATTGGTGAAGACATTTCTTGGTAAGGAATGTATTCCCAGATTTTATTAATATCCTGCGACTAAAAAGTGGATAAAAATACATCTAAGATCCAAGTCTCGATCCAAGGCTAAACTATATAGTTGTGTTCTGGGGGCTTTGCCGGTCTTCTCTCACTCACACTCACACACACACACACACACACACACACACTCACACTCACACTCACACTCACACACTCACTCACACTCACACTCTCTCTCACACACACACACACACACACACTCACACTCACACTCACACACACACACACACACACACACACACACACACACACACACACACACACACACACACACAGTGCATGTGAACACAAAGTGTGGGGAGGGGTTCAGACAGAGTTATAGCCATAATATTGCTATGACACGGCCCTCTTCAAAGTGCAACGTTAAAAAGTTCAGAGATTTCTTACGTTTTCGCCAAGCTACATGGCATTCATACAGGACAAGAAATAGAGTGCAGACGTTTGGCGCCCCACTGTGGTTACAAATATTATAATGTACATCAACCTTCACAGACTCACATAAATAATAATTGGAAAAATAGATGTGGAACTAAATCTTGCATGTACATTTTTTAACACTTTTTTGTGTGTGTTCGTGTGTGTAATATTTATGAATGGAGAGAACATTTGAGAGTGCATGGATGGAAGTAGCATTAGTGAAATTACCGAAAACATTTCTTCCAACCTCCGTAGGGGCGAAACCTCTGCACTGTAAAAAGAACCCCGTTTATACTTTGTTGTACATCAGTTTCTCGCAAACCGAAGACAGCAGATCTACAAGCTCACAAACGCCTCATGGATCAGCTAGTTTCGACACGCCGCACCAGCGTACGACGAAGCATAAACTGGGCATTAGCACAAGTTACAACAATCCACCAATGTCCTTTGCCATAGACTGGTTACTATCGAGTTTGCTCAAAACTGTGCAAAATAGAGCGATTAAGATTTTGCTTTGTCTGAAAAATAATTCACACTTTTTTAAGGGACCGTATGACTATTGATAATAATTTTCCTAAAAGAAACGTTTTTAGTAAAAAATATCCTTTTCTTCAAATGTTGAACCTTAACATACTTAGATAATCTAACATATCAAACTGGCTTGCTATACAAACAGTTAAAAGCAACAAATAAAACGCTCTATGCTTGCCCTACTAGTAATAATCTTTCACTGAGGTATAATTATGTTTTACGTTTTCATAACAGAACACTATCAATTCCATAACTTTAGTAATATGTGTTTTGCATAATTAAGTGGCTTAACTTTATTTGAAACACTGACAAAGTCCCTAAGTTGTTGTTGATGCATAAAGTCTCTCAGCCAATAAATAGAATAGTAAAAACGCAGTGCTTCGATCTAGCCTACAGAGGGCGGCGTAGGGCTGTATTCCCAAAAAAATGTTATGGCACCTTAGTTAAAGGAGTAGTTCACCCCCAAAATGACTTGTTTTCCCCCCATTGATTACTCAGGCCATGGAGACTTGAGTTCAATAATATTTTTTAGTTTTTGTTGCATTCCTAAGACAAAAATGTGATTATAGTAAATTTACCCCCATTGACTCCGGATGGGGACGATGTATTTGCGTCCCCATCTGGAATCAATGGGGGGTAAATCTATTGTAATCAAATTATTGTCTTAGGAATTTGACAAATACAAGTTGGGGGTCATTTTGAGGTGAACTACTCCTTTAAATGAGAGCATTTCGAAAAAACTAAAAAATTACTAAACAAAACAAATAACTATTTATCCTTATAAATAACAAGCAAATAGCGTTTTTTGATTGTCAAAGCCAATCTGCTGAACATTGGCTGATGACTGCAAGCTATAGATTCCCAAACAAGACACCTTGGAGATGAATTTAACTAGCGTGGCGCAAGCAGTTGTAGGAAGTAACTAAATAGATTTACTTAAGTACTGTACTTAATTACAATTTTTGAGGTACATATAATTTGCATGGCTATTTCCATTGTCAGTGTTTTCATTTTGAATACAGGCATTTTACTTGTAACAGAGTTTTTTTTTTAATGTTGTGGTATTTTCTTAGGTAAATCACTTAAAGGAGTAGTTCACCACTTTTCAACATGTCTTCATATAATAGGTCCTCACTAATGTTCATGATAAAATAGCACAATTTTTTTTTATTCAGTCTGGGTCTCATAGTAGAGCTGTCAAATCCTTCCTACCGGTGACATCATCGTTTGACAAAAAAATAAATAAAATAAGAATAATAATATTTTTGGGGAAAAAAAAGATTTTCATTATCACGAGAACAATGGCTTCCACTTTAACATTGCATTTCCCATTGATGATGTCACCGGTAGGAAGGATTTGACCCACCCACAGCCTATGAGACCCAAACTGAGTAGATTTTTTTTTTTTTTTTTGATATTTTATCATGAACATTAGTGAGGACCTATTATATGAAGATAGGTTGAAAAGTGGTGGAGTGCCCCTTTAAGTAAAAGTACTTCTTCCCACCACTAGGTGGAGGTGCTGAGCGGGTTGTCTTACCAGTATGACAGAGTACATCTAAACGCTTCTAAATGGAACGAACACAATGCAACATCGTCTCCATGGTAACAGCTCATAAACACACTGTGGGTGCGCTCAGAAATACGCTCCGTTTTCAGACTGCTCTGGTGGTGACAACAACGCACAGTGCGCTTTGAATTTACCAACGACCAGAGGGCACTCCAGCGCATGCTTCCCAACGCACCCTATGTGTCTGTGCAGACTGCTTTACAATAATAGTCTTAAGGAATTACTATGCAAGGAAAAGTGTGTACTATAATATATCTCTATTGAATAGAAACAAAAATACTTGCACTTTAAAGAAATCTACATCTTACCTATTCATATACATCATTTTCATGTGTGATATCTATCTATATATTTATATATATAATATAATATATTTCATAACAAAAATTATAATAGGAATTATACAGATAATATAAATCTTTATCAAACATGGAAGCTTTTATAAAATTAAGACATGGAAGGAGAAGGCCGGTCTTGTCGGCCTGTTTGCAAGCAGTGTTTGGAGCCATGAGGGTTTGGTACCGTGTGTGTGTGTGTGTGTGTGTGTGTGTGTGTGTGTGTGTGTGTGTGTGTGTGTGTGTGTGTGTGTGTATATATATATTTCTAAAACGGCTAGTTCAATTCCTTGATTCTGATTGGCTGGTTGCTGTGGTATATGAGACTATAACCCACACCTTGAATCAGTTTATATCAAACCCAGGTGCGTTATTTCTTTCCACAGTGTTCCACAGTGCACCAATTATCTGCACCTGTGTTGTTTCTGCTGCCTGGCCGGGAACTTCTTTCTTGCAGAGCAGACTTATTGTGTATTATTAGTGAAATAGAACAGTTTTAATTGGTATATGTCTTAATGTCTATGATTTTCATGTTGCCATATTGTGACTGTTTTAGAAAAGCAATAAGCCACGCGAGGCTTGTGGTTACCGGGGTATTATACACCGGCTGAGAGGGTCGGAAACACTCGGCTGTGCCTCGTGTTTCCCAACGCCTCTCAGCCGGTGTATACTACCCCGGTAACCACTCGCCTCTTGTGGCTTATTGCTTTAATATATATTTGTGTGTGCGTGCATGCGTCTGGGCACCTCAATGTGAAATTGATTTATTTTCTTTTTTTTTTTTTCAAAATGTGAAAAGGTAATATATAAAAGTATACTTTGGTAAATGGTCTACTCTGAAGTAATGCGACATACGTGATGAAAATGCATGGCAGTGTTGATTTCGTAGACTAAAACTATAGCAAAAAATGTTCGACGACTACCTTTTTTCACTGACGAAAACTAAGTAAAAACTAGCCTATGATGACCAAAAGACAAGTCTAGTTGTGTGCAGGTGTCACTCTCCCAAAATAGTCCATCTACAAGAGCTTGTAGCTCAACTATTTTCAGCACACAGCGGAGTAATAAATTCAAGGCTATATCGCGGTCTGCCAAGGCTGCCAAAATACATTTTAGTTCGACTTAATCAACTGTAGATAAAAAAGTAAAACTTTTCAGATGACTAAAATGTGACTAAAACTAAAGTGGGAATTTTATTCATAAGATTGAAACTAAATCAAAATCTGCTGTCAAAATCAACACTGCTATCCGCAGGTTTTGTAGCAATTTGTAGTAATTGTTGAAATATTAGCCCTATAAACATCGGATGTTCAAATCATGTTCATAATTCACCTTATTTCAGACAATTCTGTATCTACATTTTGGAAAATAACAGACAATTTAACATTGAGGTGCCCGGACTTCTCAGGTGCCGCAATTCTTCCGGTTACTGTTTGTGTGTGTGTGTGTGTGTGTGTGTGTGTGTGTGTGTGTGTGTGTGTGTGTGTGTGTGTGTGTGTGTGTGTGTGTGCGTGCGTGTGCGTGTGTTTGTGTGAGTTGTGTTCAGTACACGACATGTAACATCATGTGACAGAGATGCTGTGAAGCGATTGGACGACGGAGGGGTTCAACACGCCGTAGAGGACAGAAATAAGGTCACGGGGTCACGCGTATACGCGTCACTTAAGTGTCAGCTTCCCTGTTCACTATCATCCAATGAGAGCAAAGGGGCGGAGCCTCCCGTTGCGTGTCACGATGATGACGCGTTTGGCTTTCAATGCGGCCTGAAGGTTGGGAGTTCAATATCGGTGAACTTTGACCCCAGAGCTTCAACCAATGGTATAGAAGAGGGCTGTGGTGGTGACCCCAACTTCTTGGCAGCCATTTTGCTTGTAGTTTTCTTTCAGCGAGCCGACAGCGCCAGTGTTAAGTCAAATGAACTGCTCACCAGAAGCCAGCACTACGTTGCCCACAATCCTGCAACACAGTACGAGGAAATAAGCGACGCCCTCTCGCCTCGCGTTGGCTACTACACTTCTGGTCGCAGAGTGATGTCACCGCACCCTGATTCTGAAGCTTCATTTATTCTCTGTAGTACGACTGTGTGTCGCTGGCCAAAAAAGGACAGACCATCCATCCATCCATCCATCCATCCATCCATCCATCCATGCATCTATCCATCTTCAACCGCTTATCCGAAGCCGGGTCGCAGGGGGTGACCATGCGTTTTCCAACGAGTCTGTGGCCTTAAGCTAGATGCAGAATAGACCAACATTTAGAGTGAAAATCTTTAACTCAAATCTTTGCTTCTGGGGGTCCCTGGAAGAAAATATTTTGAGATGAAGGGTCCGTGGCCAAGTACATATCATGCTGGGTTTGAGAACCGCTGATAGCAACATAATCATTTTTCAGAAAACTGTTAGGATTTAGAAGACATTATGTAGAATGTGCCTATCAGTGGTTAAGGACCCCCAAAATATGTATTTGGCCACGGAGCCCCCATCTCAAAATATTTTGTTCCACGGATGGACCCCCATCGCAAAATATTTTGTTAAAAAAGTTCACTCTAAATTTGGGTCTATTCTGGATCTAACTTGAGGGCAGAGACTCGTTGGAAAACGCGCGGTCGCGTCGCAGGGGGTTGCAACAGTTCTGAGGTGGGATTCTGAGGTGTTTTCAAGGCTGTTTTGTGGCCCTCATCATCATCTCCCCCGGGACCCCCCTCCTCCTCCTCCTCCCTGTGGGACGGGCAGAGAGGAGTCCCCCCCCCAGGGAGACGCTCGGGAGGGAGGCATCCGCACGGGACGCCTGAGCTGCTTTTCTACACCAGTGGTTCTCAACCTTCTCAGGCCGCGACCCCAAAAATAATCATATTTTAACTGGGGACCCCCCCACCCTGACGAGCACTAAGAGTTGAGGCATTACATTTTGTATAACACGGTTCTATTGTGAAAATAGCAGATCTACACGATCACGAGCATGTAGATCGGCTATTTTCACAATTTTCGCCTCTAATATTTGACAATTTGGCCAATGTTTAATTTGTCATTTTATAGGCATTAAAAAGTCCTTAAATTGTCACTTATGAAATGTGCAGATACCCTCTATGCACTTAAACGTTATGTTGGTTTGTTTACTGTTGAGTGAGAAAACAATGTTGAACATTAAGTTAATCATCTGGGGACCCACCCCAAATAATTTGGGGACCCATGGGGGTCCCGACCCACAGGTTTAGAACCACTGCCCTAAGGGGAAACGTCAGCCACCGCTTGTAACAATCCACCATCTTTTGAGGCCGTCATGACGACAGTCGTACTAAACAGACTACAGTCGTACTAAACAGACTACAGTCGTACTAAACAGACTACAGTCGTACTAAACAGACTACAGTCGTACTAAACAGAGAATGAACGTTGGGCTGGAGAGCCGGCGGGTGTCGGATCACTAGACGACTAAACTAACTACCACCGTCCGTCACTAGAGGGCAGTCTCCTTCAGGTCGTTGAGGTTTGGCATACGAGATCGGGACGGGCGCCTGAAGCCGCCGCCGCCGCCGTGCCCGTTCTGGCCCCCTCCTCCCTTGATGCCCCCCAGCTGCTCCGGGTAGGGGTTGCCCCCGGGGTGCCCCCAGCCGCCCCGCTCCTCCAGACCGGCGGGTACGTGAGGGTACGCCGCTGCCCCCTGCTGGCGGCTCTTCAGCTGCGGCGTGCTGAACCCTGAGTTGAAGATCCCGCTCTTGGCATGCGGGAAGCGCATGTCGGACTGCTGCGGCTGCTGCGGCGCCCCCGTGTGGTTGGAAGAGGACGAGGAGGAGGTGAGGTGCAGGAGCTTGCGCAGGGAGCGCAGCGGCTGATGTGGAGAGAGAGAGAGAGAGAGAGAGAGAGAGAGAGAGAGAGAGAGAGAGAGAGGGAGAGAGAGAGAGGGAGAGAGACAGAGAGAGAGAGAGAGAGAGAGAGAGAGAGAGAGAGAGAGAGAGAGGCATTTACAGCAGTGTTAGATAAAAGAGTGGTTCTCAACCTGTAGGTCTGGACCCCCAGGGGGGTCCTCAAATTATTTTGGGGGGTCCCCAGACTCACTCAACAGTAAACAAACCAACATAACATTTAAGTGTATAGAGGGTATCTGCACATTTCTAAAGTGACAATTTAAGGACTTTTTAATACCTCTAAAATGACAAATTAAACATTGGCCAAATTGTCAAATATTAGAGGCAGAAATTGGGAAAATAGCAGATCTACATGCTCATGTTGCGAGGTGTTGTGAGCATGTAGATCTGCTATGTTCAAACTAGAACCGTGTTATACAAAATGTAATGCCTCAACTCTTAGTGATCGTCAGGGTGGGGGGGGTCCCCAGTTAAAATATGATTATTTTGGGGGTCGCAGCCTGAAAAGGTTGAGAACCACTGAGATTAAAAAATGGATGGTTATTATACCAAAAGAAAGGAAAGGACTGTACCAAACTAGAGGAATCATTCTGGAGGTGCACAGCGTGCTTGGTTCCGGCCGCTTGACGATGTAAAGTTATTTCCACTCCAGACCAGATCAGAAAACCCATAATGATGGTATTGATCCCAGACCAGTTTGGACTCGCTCTTCACTTATCTTATTTTTTCGCTTCAAAACATTTCAAGAATTTAGTCAGGAGAATATTAATAAAACCTGGGAATAATTTTGTTACCAAACGATTTCTTCACCAATGTGTTCGTAAAGGTGTCTAGTAACAGATACCAAACAAAGATTGAAATTCAAAATCCCTAGGAGAATCTTTGACAGCTAGGGCTAATTCTGGGTCTCATTCACTTACTATACACTATACCATAAGGGGAAAAAAATTACTCCCCAGAAAATCTGCTTTAAGTGGGATGTGAGGGGTCTAACTAAGTGTTTTAATTATTCTGAATCTATTGCAAGCATTTGATTTGCACGAAAAACATTCATTGGGCTAAAAACAGCCCCCCCAAAAAAACAATGGTTCAGTGATGAGTCATCACTTTTCACAGTTGTATGGGTTCCATTTTTAGCCCGAGGATTTTTTTTTTTGTGCAAAACAAATGCATGCAATGGATTCAGAATAATTAAAAACACCTAGTTAGCGCCCTCACATCCCACTTAAAGCAGATTTTGTTGGGAGTATTTTTTCCCTTATTGCGACCGTAGGTCGCATTTACTATCAAACCCTGCACAAAGTGTAAGTCCGTCAGTCAGTCTGTCTGTCACACCTCACACGTCACACTCTTGCCCTGCTCATATCTCCGCAACCGTTGCCCCGATCCATGCCAAATTTTGCACACACACTCCTTACCTGCCAAACTACAACCTCCAAGGACCCCCGGAGCTCCAGGGACCCCCAGGTCCCTGGGGGACCCCCAGATGTAAAAAATGACCAAATGTGCTAAACTGACCAAATGACCACCCCAACGGGGCTGCTCACGGGGAATTCCCGGGGACCACCCACTCCTGGTGCTCCAGAACGGATGCAAAAGTGGTGGCGCCCCCAGTGGAGGACCCCCTACACTGCAGCTCACATAAAATGCCGTAACTCCGGCTAGGAGCGACCGGGACAGCCGGGGCCGGTACCTATTCGTCCGCCTTGCCGGCGCGGAGACCCCACCCCTCATTTCTCACATGGCCCTCTTCTAGCGCCACCATGAGGCCGATTCTTGCAAAACACATTTTTGGACACTGCTCCTACAATTTTTGCCCTAAAATCACGCAAATCGGTACACAGTATGTCTACACTCATCCCATCAACATGAATCTCTCCCATATAGCGCCACCTCCAGGCCGATTTTTAAAAACACATTTTTGGACACTGCTCCTACAGATTTTGCCCTAAAATCACGAAAATCACTACACAGTATGTCTACACTCATGTCATCAACATGGATCAGGAAGATTTTGGCAAAACACATTTTTGCCCTATTTGTGGAGATAAGTGACCTACGGTCGCTTATCTCCCGATTAGGGAGTCTTACTGGTAGTATAGTAGTAGCCTAAGTGAATGAGACCCAGAATTACCCTAGCGGTCAAAGATTCTCCAAGAGATTTTGAATTCCAATCTTTGTTAGATATGTTACTACTTACTAGACACCTTTACAAACACATTGGTGACGAAATAGTTTGGTAACAAATGTATTATGATAATATTCCCTGACTAATAGCAATAGGAGGGACACAAGTGTCACAAAACATTTAGCACTTTCTGTCTATGGATTGTTGGCTAAATGTCAGCAGTATTAATGTCATTCTGAATTACAGATCCATAAGGGGGTCCCTACCAGGGACATGCTGGGCCCCTGATTCAGCCCGGGAAAAAGAGTTGTAGAGGCCCCTCGCTATAGAGAGAGATCTCTCTCTATAGCGCTGCTGCTACTCAAAGATTTGCCATTTCAGATCATGACAAGTGACAAGCCAGTGGGACAATTACATTAGTTATATTTCGTCGTTGTCGGGTGGAAACCTTGTATGTCCAAAACTGTTTGTTTTGTATTTATCATTTAATAAATGATTTAAACTAGTGAAAACAGCCGATCTACAAGCACACAACGCCTCGCACCGCGAGACGTTGTGTGCTTGTAGATCTGTAGTTTTCAATACTTTTGTGCAAACAGTTAAATTTTTATTTTTGTGCAAACAGTTAAATGTTTTCCTAATGGCGGCCTGGACCGGCCGGGAATGAACCTGCCGTTCGGGAGTTGTCCCGCTTTTCCCAATGGCCAGCACGTCCCTGGTCCCTACCCTATGTGGCCCCCTGGTAGTCCCCTGGCCACACATTGAGAACCAGTGACAACAGCAGACCTCAGCATTTAAACAAATCCTCCAGGGCGATGTCCGTCTGTCCGTGCCAAGCTCAATATTAGGTCGCCTAAAGTACAGTAAAGTACAGTAAAGTACAGTACAGTACAGTAAAGTACCTACTCTACTACTGTACTGTTTTTCCATGTCGGGTGGAAACCTTGTATGTCCAAAGCCTTCCTTTTTTTGTTATTTTAAAGGATAACTTAATTTTTTAACAAGGGACCAGGGACGTGCTGGCCATTGGGAAAAGCGGGACAACTCCCGAACGGCCGGTTCATTCCCGGCCGGTCCAGGCCGGCCATTAGGAAAAAAATAAAAATAAAATGTCGGCTTTCGTTCCATTCTGGGGGCTGGGCTGCCAACAAAGTAAATCGTCACTGTCGGGCAGAAACCTCGTATCTCCAAGTTTCACATTTATAGATTGTTTTCGCAAAGCAAAGCCCTGCTTCATCATACAAGGCCGTCGCACAAAAGTAGTGAAAACAGCAGATCTACAAGCACATCGGCTGTTTTCACTAGTTTAAATCCTTTTTAAAATTATAAATACAAAACAAACAGTTTTGGACATACAAGGTTTCCACCCGACAACGATGAAATATAACTCATGTAATTGGCCCACTGGCTTGTCACTTGTCATGATCTGAAATGACAAATCTTTGAGTAGCAGCGTTATAGAGAGAGATCTCTCTCTATAGCGCGCAATGAGGGCCTCTCCAACTCTTTTTCCCGGGCTGAATCAGGGGCCCAGCATGTCCCTGAAACAAATCCTCCAGGGGGATGTCCGTCCGTCCGTGTCAAGCTCAATATTTATGAGGTCGCCTAAAGTATAGTAAAGTACCTACTCTACTACTGTACTGTTTTTCCATGTCGGGTGGAAACGTATGTCCAAAGCCTTCCTTTTTTTTGTTATTTTAAAGGACAACTTTGTTTTTTTACAACAAGGGTTCATATTTTAGATAGCCATAAGAGAAAAGAAAAGATGAGTGTTAAAATGTTTTCATTTACTGCTTTCTATGGTTTTAGTGATTTTAACGATTTTGATTTGCATGCATGCCCCCAGGTTAAGGGCACGCATGCAAGTGGCTAAATATGTATTTTTAGACACAATAAGCCCATTCCCAAGATGCACTGCAATCTTTCATGGGCAGATGTGACTTATGGGGGCTGGTGTAAATAGTAACAAAGAAATTGCCAGCATATTGGGTCTAAAAATACACATTTAGCCACTTGTACGCATGCCCCCACACTCTGAAATCAAAATACTAAAATCGCTAAAATAGAAAGCAGTAAATGAAAACATTTTAACACTCATCTTTTCTTTTCTCTAAAATATGAACCCTTGTTGTAAAAAAAAAACAAAGTTGTCATTTAAAAATGATTTAAAGTTGTGAAAATAGCCAATCTACAAGCACACAACGCCTTGCGACGCGAGTCGTTGTGTGCTTGTAGATCTGCTATTTTCACTACTTTTGTGCAACACTTTTGTATGATGAAGCAGGGTTTTAATTTACCAAAAGACATAGAAATGTGAAACTTGGAGATACGAGGTCTGGGCCTGACAGTGATGTGTTAGTGTTCGTGGTGGAACTGTTTCACTGTTTCCACATTCACCACGGCAGTAGAACGCTGCCTCAGCTCTTTCTGTTTCTTCACTCTTTCTGGGCCAATATATAATGAGCTCTACGTGATTCTAACCTGCATTTGGGGAGGGAGTGAGTGTGCAGTCTGCTGACTGAGGATGGATGGATGGATGGATGGATGGATGGATGGATGGGGGGAGGTGTACTGTGTTCCACAGCCTGACTGGGAGTCTAGGATGCTTGGAGAGTAGAACAGGGGGATCTGTAACTTTTTCAGGTCAAGGACCCCCAAATTGATAGGTAATAATCGGCCAGGGACCCCTTTCTGAAAAGATTTTGGGGGTGGATCATGTCCTGATTTCTGGGAGTGCATATCTTGTCTGTGATTTTTTATAATAATTGAAGGATCTACAAATGGATGAATTATTTATGTCTATTTATGGGTGCTAAGAAATGTGGCGGGGTGCAGCCTGTTGACAGCTTGTAGATCTGTTCGGAACGAGACAGTGGCGACAACTCCATTCACTCCAGCTCAGTTCCTCTGACTAACGGTAGTTGGCAGGAAATTCCACTGAATCCACCAACGGTATCAGACAACGGATGTCTGCGCACCGCGGACGTGATTTATCCTGACACAACGTTAACAACTCCCCCACAGGTACAACCGTCAGCGGGAGAGGTTTCCATTGTGAAAGTGCGGCAGGTGTACATTAATCATTAACCAAATGAACTGACATGAGACAGAAAGCATCTGTGTCACGTAACCACTTTAACCATTATTTTTTAATACTTTAGCTATTTTGAAAAAAAACCAAATTGAATTCTTTGAATATAATATTTTTGACTCAGATATTTGCTTCTGGGGGTCCCTGGGACAACATATTTTGAGATGGGGGTCCGCGGTCAAATACATATAATTCCAGGGGTCCTCGACATTAAAAACTTTGAGCACCACAGATAAAGAAACATTAAGTTTTTCAGAAAACCATTAGGATTTAAAATTTTCTTCTGGGGGTCCCTGGCACAAAATCCTTTCAGTTTGGGGGTCCTTGACATGACAGTGTTTATTGGGAAGCACTGGTTTTAACCCATTTAGCCGAGTGTGCGCTGTGAGCTTGTAGATCGGCTAATTTTGAAAAATTTTGAAACTTTGAATTCTGACCCGATTCTATAAGTGTCTTTTGAATCCTTCTAAGGTTTTTTGAAAAACCTATGTTTCTATGTCAGCAATCTGGCCAGCCATCGTCAAAGAAAAGGTCCTTTTCACTTAAATGGAGCTCAGTTAGTCTGTTCTTGAGAGACTACTATGTCAGTGGTTTTCAAAACTTTTCGTGTGAAGGACCCCTGTAAAAAAATATTCATATCTCAAAATATTATAGTTCCAAGGACCACCCAGAAGCAAAATCTGAGTTACAAAAATATATTCAAAGATTTGCACACATTTTCACGACTTTTTTTCAAAAATAGCAGATCTACAAGCTCACAGTGCGGCACTCGGTGCCGCGCTGTGAGCTTGTATATCTGCTATTTTTCAACAGTTGAAGTGGTCAATAATTCTAGGCCTAAATGTTGGAGTACCTGAGAGTGAGATTCTGACAGTTTCTCGGGCTGCCAGTCGTTGTCTCGGTCTCGGTCCCTGGACTGGTCCCGCTCCCGGCTCTTGTCCCGGCTGCGGTGGCGTCCGCTCTGGTGGCCCGAGGACCGCGACGACTTCTGCATGTGATCCGCCGCGTCGCCACCGCCGCCCTGCTGCCACCAAACCACACCACACACAGAGAGAGAGAGAGTCAACGTCAAAATGTCCTGACCCAAACTATAACACACACACACACACACACACACACACACACACACACACACACACACACACACACACACACACACACACACACACACACACACACACACACACACACACACACAGAGCATGCACCCCTGAGCACAGCCCTAACCCAAACAGGTGAGACTCTACAATTCAGCGTTTCTCAAACTGCCACATTTCAAGGTCTCCCCTTAACTCTGACAGTGTACAAATGGAACCAAATGGACCCATTAGGGTTCATTTGGTTCCATTTGTACACTGTCAGAGTTACAGACTTGTAAGGGTCAATTTAGACCCCCCTAAAGGAACCCACAGAGTCCCTGGAATCCACTTTGAGAACCACTGCTGTACATATAATCTTCATCTTAACTCATAAGACTGCCACATGACGAGTTTGACGAGAAGTAGAGGTTTGTCCATCGCGCTGATGAGTTTGACAAGTTATTTGTTTTATTTCATTTAATTGAAAGTCGCCATGGTGCGGAACGCTCTAGCTCTAGACTGAACCGGAAGCAGTCAGTAGGCCGGATAAAAAAGGAGTACCGCATGCGACAAGACGCACAAATCGAACTGGGTTCGATCGGGGGAAAAAAACGCTCTGCCGCAGCCACCTGCCGCATGGCAAATTCGGAGCCGGTGTGCGTCCGTGCAGGGGAAAAAAAACGCGTCTGTGTGCAAAGCCCTTTAATCTCTCTGCGCCTCTGAGTGTTCATCCACGCCTGGGCGGCCCCTCATCTCTCTTTCCCCCAGTTCATTATACCTGGGACATGCTGTTAGACATGGAGCTGGGGATTAGTAGTATTTGATCATACTAATCACACACATCTACTGAAGTCACAACTCACTCACCAGACCCACGTGATTACTCATGAATAAAATCTTTTTGATCTATCCAATTTTATCCAATAACTCTTTAGTCTTAACTTGTTAGCTTTTGCAACACCTACAAACTTGACAGTGCGTAGGAGTTGTACTGTAGATGGATCTGGCTGGTTTAATTCTGTATTTGAATAACACATCACCATAATCTATCCTGAAACGATTAGACACCCTTGAAGATGATTTTGGATTAAAACACAAACAAATAAAATCAAGAGTTGATTAATGTGGTTGTTAATGCATGCATCAGCACATGGTTTACACATGGAGTTAGAGAGATGAGCAGAAACCCTGTATATCCATATTTCAACCCTTTCTTCTTAGTTTTTGAATGAATTAAAGCTCAACTTTGCTGTACCACAGTGTCCCATAAAAGTAGTGAAAATAGCCGATCAGTGTGAGCTTGTTGATCTTGTAGGTTGGGCAAAGAAATAAGAGAGTAGTGGTGGGAAAGTACTCGGATCTTTACTCAAGTAAAAGTATCAATACTATAATGCAGAAATACTATAATGCAGAAATATTTGTTACTAGTAAAAGTCTGGTATTCAGAATTTATTTTAGTAAAAGTATAAAAGTATTTCCATCAAAATGTACTTAAAGTAAAAATAGTACTAGTAGCCTATTAATACATCATGAAGTAGCCATCTTTCATTTCAAATTGTTTTCAAAAAGTATAAAATACTAATTTGAAAATAGCAGATCTACAAGCTCACAGTGTAGTAGAGTCTAAGTATTGGAAACTGGAAATACTCAAGTAAGAACAAATACCAACCTCAAAATTATACTTAAGTAGATTTCTTAAGTACATTTACTTAATTACTTTATACCATTCATGAGTATTATTCGATCTACTGGCTTGAAGGCCTGTCTTGTGAAATGTGTTTCAAGTATTGACAGACAGTTGACAGCTAGTGGGGGAGTGGTTGGGGGAGTGGTTAGAGGTGGGGTTAACTACTATGTCACTCCCATTGTCTGGGGCCTGGAAAAGGTGTTAAAATGAGAAACCTTTGATGGGCATTTTCTCTCCTTTGCTGTTTCTGGATCAACAAGATTCAAATGACTATTATATACTATTATGACTTAACCCAACATTTATTTTCCACGGTTTTGGACATACAAGGTTTCCACCCAGACGGACGGACGAACGGACGGCAACGTGTTAGAGACAGTAAGAACATTGTGTTGTACCATGGGGGAGGGCAACAGGGGGAGGACTCGCATGGAGGAGCTATGCTTTATGCTAGTCTTTGAGCTAAAGAGGGGGAAAAGGGGTTTCTTGATGACGGGATGACCTCCCTCTGCGTTCTCCATCTGCAATATAAGAGCAACGTGACTGCACACAGGAGAGGAAGGAATACACTGTGACACACAGAGGGGTAGGAATACACTGTGACACACAGAGGGGAAGGAATACACTGTGACACACACAGGGGAAGGAATACACTGTGACACACAGAGAGGAAGGAAAACACTGTGACACACAGAGAGGAAGGAATACACTGTGACACACACAGGGGAAGGAATACACTGTGACACACAGAGGGGAAGGAAAACACTGTGACACACACACAGGGGAAGGAATACACTGTGACACACAGAGGGGGAGGAATACACTGTGACACACAGAGGGGGAGGAATACACTGTGACACACAGAGGGGAAGGAAAACACTGTGACACACAGGAGAAGAAGGAATACACTGTGACACACAGAGGGGAAGGAATACACTGTGACACACAGAGAGGAAGGAATACACTGTGACACACAGAGAGGAAGGAAAACACTGTGACACACAGAGAGGAAGGAAAACACTGTGACACACAGAGGGGAAGGAATACACTGTGACACACAGAGAGGAAGGAAAACACTGTGACACACAGAGGGGAAGGAATACACTGTGACACACAGAGAGGTCTGCACAGGTTGGGAGGCAACTGTTAACTCACTCACTACCAATGACGAGTTATGACAAGCTATTTTAACACTCTGAGTGCCTTAAACGTCCCCACGCTACGGAGCGGTTAGATTTATTAACAGTTCTACTGCCAGATTTATTATTTATTTATTGGGGCTGGTGCCAGCAAAAAGCAGCGTACCTTTGCGATGTTATAGAAAAAGATCTATTGATTATTTACAAACTTTTTTTTTCATTGGATCTATTATACGTGTACTTTAGCCAAGCTGGCGGCAGAGGGCAGCCTTATGCAAAGAATGGATGTGAATTGGGCCACTCCGCTTGCCGTCCATTCAGAGCATAGAAATGCATTTCTAGATCAGATCCACAGAAAACAGCCAGGAAGTGATTTGGGACTCTATTATTGTTTATGGGCGGTGGAAATTTTAGAGCAGCGTTACGGGAGATGTTTTTACTGTACACGGCGGCGCGACCAGTTATCAGCTTACAGTCAACAAAAGTAAGTAAAAGAACAAGCGTTTGAAATGGCAGTGAGCTAGGGTCAAAATTGGGGCTAACGGGAACGTCCGAAGCAGTAAAAGAGTTAACGAGTAGCATAACAGTATAAGTGGCATCTACTGGTAGAATGGCATTTTCAACTGTCTGTTTCGGTTTTGTAACATCCCTGAACAAATCGTGGTGTTCATTAGGGTGTGGGCTGGTCATCTTGGACCCGTGAAGACCTTTACCCTGAAAGGGCACAACACGGACAGGGTTGGATATGCTTGTTTGAGGAGGATTGCTGGGGGATCCTCCATTTACAAGACCATTCACCAATCACAACTCGTCACAATACCAGGCGTTTGCGAACTTGTGAGATTGTAGATTGCTTCGACAAATCCAACTCTGGACGTTACATATGGTTCCACACATGTACGTATGTGACAGACAGTGGTGACAGGCTGACATACTGTACGGAGATGCTTGTCTCACTGACTCTCACTAAGGGGCCCTTTTCCACCAAAAGAACCTTGGTTCCAGAACCAGTGCCGGTTCAACTTTCTTGGAACCTTGGTTCGTTCTTGCGAACCGGCTTGCGTTTCCACCAGATTGAACCATGATTGAACCAGAGGAACCAAGGATGTTGTGGTTCCCGTTCGGAACCAACCTTTACGGTTCGGAACCAACTCCGGTTCTCGGTGGAAAAGCTCACCTCTGCTTCATCCCATAGGCGGGAGAAAGAACCAGAACCGGTTCTTTGCCGTTGGAAAAGGCCCCTAAGAGTGGCATACTGTCTGTCACTCTGTACTGGAGTATGTTATACATTATACAATGCATCACTCTGTACTGGAGTATGTTATACATTACACAATGCATCACTCTGTACTAGAGTATGTTATACATTACACAATGCATCACTCTGTACTGGAGTATGTTATACATTACACAATGCATCACTCTGTACTAGAGTATGTTATACATTACACAATGCATCACTCTGTACTAGAGTATGTTATACATTACACAATGCATCACTCTGTACTAGAGTATGTTATACATTACACAATGCATCACTCACTCACCTGCTGGGACTTCTTCTTCTTCTTCTTTATTGCTCTGAAGAAGCCCTGCTTTTCCTTCTCCTTGGACGGCTCAGGAGGGCTCAGGACCCCCGGCTCCGGACCAGGCCTGGAGGAGAGAAACAAAGGCATCCAAAATGGCATCACTTGGTAGTGTAGGTAACAAGAGTCTGAGGGGTTTCAGGAACCGTTACCCATTTTAACACCTGGAGTGCCTAACACATAGCCTCGCAACAGCCAGACTCTCCAAAAGGACATGGGGGTCCGCCATGTTTGTTTACTAAATGCGAGAGCTGCAGCAGCCGCTCGACCAATCAGGAGCGGTGTGAGGCGGGTTCGCTCGAAATGCAGCCTTTTGATTGGAAATTGAGAACCTATTTCTCATAAAGAGACTCGATGGGAGGAGTACCAGACCGAGAAAGGAAGCACATTGGTGATGACGTAACTCGGGATGGCTTGCGAGGCTACCTAACACATTCCCACACGTGTTAGGGTTCGAACACACTGCCCGACTTTTTGAGCCCATTATGCTGTCACCAACCACTTTTGGCGCTCGCCAACAAAACCGCTCATCTGCCGCAAGATCGGACTTTGCTCGCCAAGGTTTTGCTCGTTTTGTGTGAAAGGCACTGCGAGAAGATCTGGCCGCGATTATAGCGCACGGAGATCCCTCCGCTAGCGTGCGCAGATATAAAAAGCTAGATGCCTCATTGGCCGCTGCAGTTCATTGGAGCGACGAGCAACAACTGGAGAGCGGAGACCACGCTGCCAGTCATGTGACTACTGGCCAATCACAACTTTTCCGTGATCAATCCATCCATTTCCTGATGATGAGCGGGTGCACAGCTCAGCTGTTCTTACAGGCTGCGTACGTAAAGGCCCGCCCCCACCTGCCTCTGTATGTGTGTGTGTGTGTGTGTGTGTGTGTGTGTGTGTGTGTGTGTGTGTGTGTGTGTGTGTGTGTGTGAGTGAAAATATTATATATTTGACGATTTGGCCTATTTGGTTTTAAAAGGTACTTAAAAACAATTAAATTATAACATTAGAAGTTTGCACTATAGAACAAGGTGTGTATGTGCCATCCCGTCAGATACGAACTCAGACATTTTGGAATGCCTTGCCTGAAGAGATAAGGCTTTGCGGACTAAAATCCCTTCAAAAATCCGTTTTCAGTGTGATCATTGAACATTTCAGGTACTGGAAATGTCATTTTATGAGAGAAAGGTGAGCAGACACCAGTGCAAATGGGCATTGTTATAATGTACACACATGCCAATGACATGTTGCGAGTGATATCAGACAATAGCCGTAGCCTAAATAATGTGAAAGCGCCACAGAGATAACGAGATAAAGTATTTAGATACACAGACAGGGATCTCAGAGTGACATATACAGAAGAGAGACAGACAAATTCAGGGAGAGGACAGAGACAGAGGGGAAAAGAGAGAGAGAGAGGGAGGGAAAATGTTGCGCTGGGCGGTGTCCCTCGAAAGAGAGCTGAAGCAGCCGCAAACAGGAGAGATTTATTGTTGCGCAGTGCCAGTGGGGTACATGGTGTACCACTTTGGAGGGCTTCATCACGGGACGAGCCACAACATGGATTACATTGAGGTGCACGTCTTAAACACAGTGTCTATGGTCTGGATGACGTTGCCTCCAGTGACAGCCGGGAGAAGGGAAGGTCCCCTCGAGGTCCCCCCCTTGCGCTGGGGCCACACAGCTGAGCTTATAGGAGATACGATCTACATCTGGGGGGGGGATGGTGAATTGTAAAATAACAGAGGGTGATGACAAATGGTTTACCGTCAATGGGGATTTCCATGACAACCTTCTTTATGCATTTGATGTTGACCATCACAGATGGTTCAAACCAGAGACTTCCGGGAGTCTTCCGGAGGGGAGGAAAGACCACTCGACCTGTGTCTCTGGGAAGGTCATGTACATACATGGAGGACGGACCCAGACTAGACGCACCAATGACATGTACAAGTTGGACACCAACACAATGCTCTGGTCTTTAATCAACACCAGAGGCACTCCACCACCTGCTTCCCTACGTCACTCTGCCACCGTCATCGGGACAAAGATGTTTGTATTTGGGGACAAGAAGAACTACACTAATGTGAGAGTATTTGATACAGAGACCAACTGCTGGCTGAGCACACCTTCTGCACAGCTTCACCCAGAAGTACGATATCATCATTTCGCCTTTTCCTACAATGGAGAGCTGTACATATCTGGTGGCTACAACGTTGTTCTGAAAAAGCACCTCGGTGATCTGTGGAAATTCAATCCAAAGACCTTCGCCTGGAAAAAGGTTGAGCCCAAGGGAGAAGGACCGAATTGGGGCGGTAGTAGTATTTCCTGTTCCAAGGTGGGAGATCAAATCCTAATCTTTGGATATGGATCCATCGGTCATAATTTACAGATCTTACACTTAAGTCCTAGTCTGAAGACATTGTGCAAGCTAGCAGTTATTCAGTACGGTCTGGAGAAGTCTGGACTCCCACACAACATCAGGTGGGAACTGGAAGCCATGACAGAAACAAAGGAAAAATCAACCAAGTAAAGGAAAAGAAAATGCAAGCTCACAAATAAATACATAAATAAATAAATAAATAAATAAATAAATAAATAAATAAGTAGAAATGCACTCTGTCGAGGTGCCAACTTGCGCCTCAAGCTCAAGCAGGTCACACATGGTCTACTTGTGCGCAAGCAGAGCGCGCCACGAGGTGTGCGCTGCTGGCCTCATGTCCCTGATGTCTTCGCCCGTTACTGAAGACATTACCAAGAGCACTCTTATATGCCCAACTCTGCTGACATCATCACCAGGAATGCTGGTCCCTCATTGGCTGGAGGGCTGTAGGGAGACATACATATATACATACATATATACAAACATTCCCAGAATCCCAGCCGTTTCAGGGCTACGGTCTTCAAAAAATCACACCCAATGTGAAGTGAGCGGTGGTCGTGCTTGCATAACGTCTTCAGACTAGGATTTGAGTCTAGGACATACAGGCTATGCTACACACACACGTTTTGCTATGGCAAAACGCTGAGGAAAAAGGCTATAGACACACGCACAGCCACTTTAAGGAGCGGTTTACCACCGCTGAAAAACCCAGTTGCTTACATACATACCCAGCTGATTACAGTACTCTGCTTGAGCAAGAAAATAGAACTGCACTCTGTCGAAGTGCCAACTTGCGCCTCACGTACAAGCGGGTCACACATGGCCTACTTGTGCGCAAGCAGAGTGCTCCACGAGGTGTGTGCTGCTGGCCTCATGTCCCTAATGTCTTCGCCTTGGTAATGAAGACATTACCAGCACTCTTATATAGCAAACTCTGCTGACATCATCACCAGGAATGCTATGAATCCCAGCCATTTCAGGGCTACAGTCTTCAGAAAACCCAGTCACCTACATACATACCCAGACAATTACAGTACATGCACGCTTTGCTTACGCAAGTCACTAGAACTACACTCTGGTGCGCTCACCACTGACATCACCAGTGGCATCACCAGGAATGCTGACCCCTCATTGGCTGCTAATGATGACGTTGCCAGAAATGCTGGTCCCTGATTGGGCTACGGGCTTAAACACACACAGACACCGGCATACCTACATCAGGGGTAGAGAAACTGTCATTAGAACACGGAGGGTTCCCGAAAGGTTCCCCAGTTCGATCCTGGGCTCCCCCAGAGTTAGTGTCGAAGAGTCCTTGAGCAAGACTCTGAATCCCTAGTTGCTCCCGGTGAGCAGGTTGGTGCCTTGCACGGTTTCCTCTGCCATCGGTGTATGAATGTGTGTGATTGGGTGAATGTAATGCACAATCTCCGTAAAGCGCCTTGGACCCTGGTGTACAACATATATCTTTTTTACTGTTGTCGTTTGTGCCAGGAAGTAGGCCATATCTAGGCCTGATGCAGCCATGCTTCAGTTGACTTAATACCTGAACATTTTTTGAACTGGTTTTTCCCTCTGGTTTTAACCAGACATAGCCAGATGTTGGAGCTATATAGCTCCTGTTCCAGTTTTTTGAAGTGGTGAAAACCTCTTCCAATGAATGGCTTAGTGTGTATCACGCCCATATATGGTCATTTCAGTCCAGAATGAACAGGCTTTTTCAAAAACAGAATGTCCGTTTAATTACCATATATGGTGATCTCAGTCCAGAATGAACAGAGTTTTTCAAAAACACAATGTATGTTACCTTATGTCCATATATGGTCACTCCAGGCCAGAATGAACAGGTTTTTCCTGTCCCGTACGTGCAAAATATCAGTCCAGAATGAATAGGTTTTTTCAAAAAGCAAAATGTGTGTCCCATGTCCATATATGGTCATTTCAGTTCAGTAGGCTTTATATGTCCTGTACATCCAGAATATGTGTGTGGTGTCCCTCCCGGCCTTCAGGGTTTATGAGACTGTTTTCCAGAATCTATATATTTTTTAAACCTATTATACCAACTGTCATACCGGCTCTCCAAATACATTCAGAATAGAGGTTTTATCTGTCCACCGCTTCACTTCGAACCAAGGTTTTTTTTTTTTCTTCCTTATGAAAGTTACAGGAATCCATATGGTGTGTGGTACGAGCTGTAGGCTTACCTTAAACACAATCATCATCGTTTAGTTATGAATGTCTGTCTGCCTTCAAGGGCTTTTGGGGAGAAACTAAGCTGACTCAAGTTCAGCGATGCAAAGCTCGGCCAACATCTTTGCACAAAGAATCCAACATTTGTTGTATTATGACCAGTGTCACATTGGCCTAGCTTCACGGGACGCTTAACTAAATGCGCTTAGCACATGAATAGCACCACTCACTTCACAATAAGTGTGATTTCTCCCTCCCCCTTATATTTTCCTTATCCCTTATAGTTCCTGACATATAGTTGTCTTTGTGGATTTGTCTTTGCATTATTGATTCTTCTTTCAAGCACTTTGTGACTCTGTCCATAAAAATCGCTTCATACAAACAAGCCAGTGCATGGGCTAATCATGTGATGTCTCTCTGCTCTGTGGGCTGGTGCTACTGCAGGATGCCTGATATCTAAATGTAACGACATTCTGGCAAGTCCCGGAAAGACGCGCTGTGATTGGCCAGGTGTCATTTGAATGGCTGCCTCGCAAGGCTACCCTACTAATACAGACTGAATGCCGTTTCCAGCACCTGCCTCCATGGCTTAGTGGATTGGTCTCTATGATTCCAATCCATGCACCCCGGATTCATATCCCGGTCGTGCCACTTTTTCTCGCTACACCCCAAGGAGGTTAGGTTTAGGGTTAGAGTTGGTTGTCGAAAAGATAACATGTAGACATAGCGACAATGTGGCTCAAAGGGACTGTAGTGCCTTGGACTGCTGCAGGCCAATCACACACTGCCAGGGTCAACTGGTCTCCCGGCATGTGCACTTAAACCTCTCCAACTGATCCAAAATGCCACGGCACGACTGGTCTTCAACCAGCCTAAGTTCTCACATGTCTCCCCCCTTCTCCGCTCCCTCCACTGGCTCCCGGTTGCGGCTCGCACTGAATACAAAACACTGATGCTGACCTTCAAAGCAGCCAAAGGTATGGCTCCTCCATACCTCCAAAACCTGATCAACCCCTACAACCCCACCCGTTCACTTAGATCAGCCAACACAGGGATGCTGACAGAACCCTCGCTAAAAAAGCCAACACAGGGATGCTGACAGAACCCTCGCTAAAAAACCCAGGGCAAAAATCCACTCGTCCGAGACAGTTTGCCCTCCTGGCCCCCAAGTTGTGGAATAAACTCCCTGTCGCACTTAGAACAACGGACTCACTCGCTAGCTTTCGCCGTGGACTGAAGGCTCACCTTTTCAGACTCCACCTAAACCCTTAGCACTACTGAAACACTCAATGACCATACATGAAGCTAGTTAGCATTTGTTTTTAGGTAACCTTTTTCTTTTTTTCTTTACGGATTATATTGTTTTTTTTCTAGGTCGATATTCATATGTATTTGTTATATTGCTGTTGATGTACTGACATATTATCTTGTTTATTATAGTGATGTTTTATCTGCTTATTATAAGTCGCTTTGAATTAAAAGCGTCTGCTAAATGCCTAAACTGTAAACTGTAGGGTGGGGCTTGCCAGATTGTCGTTACCCCACCCTAAAATATACTGTAACTTTCCTAAAATGGTAGCAAAACATAAATAAAATGAAAAGAAAAAGAAAGTCGGCCCACCAGGCATATACACACTGCGAGTGGATTGGCGTGTATCGAGGGCCTGCGAGCGCAAGCCCGCGTCTTCACTATTCATCGTTTGCCTGTGGTCAACTTTCAGCAACCCCTCTCCCCAAAAATGGCCAAACGAAAGGTGAACTCTGAAAACAGGGGTCTTCAAGCCCTTTTATTATCCCAGTGCATGACGGAGGACAATTTCACGATAAATTAAATCTCCACGATACAATGTTTTTTATCACGAAGTGAGCTCCTCCCTACATGTTGTTGTAGAAGGTGCTGCTACCACTTTGTTTTGTGACTCCTTTTTCCTTCACTGCATGGATCATGGTGACATCACTACCTAGTGACATCACAGCCATGCCAAAAGGAGATCCAGAAATCCTGGCCATCATTATACCATATATGGTGTTGTTTATCTCTGTCTGTTTGCTTTAGTGCTGAGCCCGGAGAGTCACTGGGATGTCGTTTTTGAGCGATGCTCCTGGAAGGAGCTAAGCTCCAACATCTGGCTCTATCTGCTCTGAAGTTTCTGGCCTACATCTGGCCTACTTCTGGCCTACATCTGGCCTACATCTTGGCACAAAGCGAAAGAAGTTTGTTGTAGGCCCAGGATCACACTGGCTAAGCCTTGAGGGCAAGCTTCAAGGTACGCTTTATATTAATTCATGGATAGCACCGCTCACTTCACACTAGGTGTGATTTTCTCATTTTATTTTGTTACTCATGGCTGCCAGTTCCCACCTGATGTTGTGTGGGAGTCCAGACTGTTCCAGACCGTACTGAATGACTGCTAGCTTGCATAACGTCTTCAGGCTAGGACTCAAGTCTAAGACATACAGGTCATCAGGTGTTTTGTCTCCTCCAAAGAAGATGATACGATCTCCCACCAAGCAACAGCACATCTTATACGTCGGAGGCGACCCTTTCCCGTTGGCCTCAACCCTCTTCCAGCAGAAGGTCTCTGGACTGAATTTCCACAGATCCTTGAACTTCCGTTTACATGAGTAGCGACTTATGTACAGCTCTCCATTGTAGGCAAAGGCAGAATGCTCCCTGGGCACTCCTGGAAGCTGTGCAGAAGGTGTGTTCAGCCAGCAGTTGGTCTCTGTGTCAAACACTATGATGTGGTCGTACCTGCTCCACCCCCCACCCACAGATACAAAAATCTTTGTCCCGATGATGGTGGCAGAGAGACACCATGAAGAAACAAAGAGTGGAGTACCTTTGGTGTTAATTAAAGACCAGACCATTGTGGTGGTGTCCAACTTGTAGAGATTAATGAGTCTAGCCGTGGGCCGTCCTTCAAGAATATACATGACCTTCCCCAAGACACAGGCTGCGTGGTTCTCCCTCCCTGCTGGAACAGTCCCAGAAACCCTTGGTTTGAACCATCTGTGGGTGTCGACACCAAATCCATAAAGCCCTTTGCAGTAAGGACGCCCTCCCCAGAGGTAGACAGTATCTTCAATCAGCACAGCCGTGTGGCCCTGGCGCCAGGAGGGAACCTCAAGGTGACGTTCTCCTCTTCCAGATGTCACCTCAAGGTGACGTTCTCCTCTTCCAGATGTCACCTCAAGGTGACATTCTTCTCTTCCAGATGTCTCCGGGGGCAACGTTGTCCAGCGCAAAGACACTGTGTTGAAGATGTGCACACCAATCTGATCACTGTCCTCGACACTGTCTCCTCCAAAAGCATACACCTTCTGTCCAACTGTCACCGCAGGGTTCCTGCATCCCTGCGGTGACGAAGGGTTCCTGCATCCCTTCATTCCTTTCAGATGGATCGTCCAGCAGAACATTCCTACACACCAGAACCAACGTGGATGTAACCGGATTCACCAAGTGTGCTCCTCTGTAAAAGAATGCAGTACTGCTATGTACCGTTGTCTCTTATACTGTATGAGTTCGGTGTCACAAACTTCCCGCAAGGTTTGACCAATCCGCAAAGCTAATGGGTCAGGGCTCAGCCAATCGAGGAAGCTTGTGCCTTATCAAATTATCACCACTAGAGATTTACGCCTGCTCCTCCCGTTTTATAGTAAGATAGTATGATGTCACATTTTATAGTAAGATAGTGTGATGTCACATGAAACTTGACAAACATCATGGAGATTGGCCCATTTATAGCCTGGTTGGCTGAAAGGTCTTGTGAAGCTCACCAATACATCAATCCTCAAGATCTTGGGACACATGGCAGTTTATGCCCACCTTACACAGGTTTGGCTAATCTATGTATGGCCCGTATGCCCTAATTGTGCGCCAGCAGAGCGCGCCTTGTTAATTATATCAGGTCACACTTGTTGATGGCGACATCACCTATAATGCTGGTCCCTCATTGGCTGTTGATGGTGATGTCATCACCCAGTTGATGACGTCACTGTGTTTTTGCAAGGGTTTCTCCATTGGATGACGTAAGCACAGACAGACAGACAGACAGACAGACAGACAGACAGACAGACAGACAGACAGACAGACAGACAGACAGACAGACAGACAGACAGACAGACAGACAGACAGACAGACAGACAGACAGACAGACACACACACACACACACACACACACACACACACACACACACACACACACACACAGACACACACACAGACACACAGACGGACATAGATGTGCCTAATTTATAGTAAGATAAAGTTTATTATTAGTGTGGTTGCCCAACAGGACAACACATTATAGTCCTGGGGAAACTTTATCTATTACTAGGGTAACTTTTATGCTGCCATTGGAAATTCCAGGGTTAGGGAATCAATATAGGGAATCAATGGGAGTGGGAATCAGTAGGGAATCAATGGGAGTGGGAATCAGTAGGGAATCAATGGGAGGGGGAATCAGTAGGGAATCAATGGGAGTGGGAATCAGTAGGGAATCAATGGGAGTGGGAATCAATAGGGAATCAATGGGAGTGGGAATCAATAGGGAATCAATGGGAGTGGGAATCAGTAGGGAATCAATGGGAGTGGGAATCAGTAGGGAATCAATGGGAGTGGGAATCAATAGGGAATCAACTGGTGGAGCTTCACATGACAGTTAGCTTACTGTAGAATATAGTCAGCAACTGTCAGCAACCACACTCGCAATTTCCAATTGCATCTTTCTAGTTGTGGGCTCGCCTGAAAGGCGAGAACACTATGTTATCTTCATTATTTATATAGTGAGTTCCGCCGCAGACAGTTCCGGTTCCTCATTATTTCCGCCGCATATCGCAATTGGTGGGAAAAAATCAAACCTCGGTTCGAAGTGAAGCGGTGGACAGATAAAACCTCTATTCTGAATGTATTTGGAGAGCCGGTATGACAGTTGGTATAATAGGTTGAAGGCCAAATTATCATGTGAAGCTTGACCAATCCTCAAAGTATCCATCCATCTGACCGGGAGGGACACCGCACACATATTCTGGATGTACAGGACATATAAAGCCTAGTCATTCTGAACTGAAATGACCATATATGGACATGGGACACACATTACGACACCTATTCATTCTGGACTGATATTTTGCACGTACGGGACAGGAAAACCTGTTCATTCTGGCCTGGAGTGACCATATATGGACATAAGGTAACGGAAATTCTGTTTTTGAAAAAGCCTGTTCATTCTGGACTGAAATGACCATATATGGGCGTGATACACACAAAGCCCAAATCAAACCTCGGTTCGAAGTGAAGCGGTGGACAGATAAAACCTCTATTCTGAATGTATTTGGAGAGCCGGCATGACAGTTGGTATAATAGGTTGAAGGCCAAATTATCATGTGAAGCTTGACCAATCCTCAAAGTATCCATCCATCTGACCGGGAGGGACACCGCACACATATTCTGGATGTACAGGACATATAAAGCCTATTCATTCTGAACTGAAATGACCATATATGGACATGGGACACACATTACGACACCTATTCATTCTGGACTGATATTTTGCACGTACGGGACAGGAAAACCTGTTCATTCTGGCCTGGAGTGACCATATATGGACATAAGGTAACGGAAATTCTGTTTTTGAAAAAGCCTGTTCATTCTGGACTGAAATGACCATATGGGCGTGATACACACAAAGCCCAAATCAAACCTCGGTTCGAAGTGAAGCGGTGGACAGATAAAACCTCTATTCTGAATGTATTTGGAGAGCCGGTATGACAGTTGGTATAATAGGTTGAAGGCCAAATTATCATGTGAAGCTTGACCAATCCTCAAAGTATCCATCCATCTGACCGGGAGGGACACCGCACACATATTCTGGATGTACAGGACATATAAAGCCTATTCATTCTGAACTGAAATGACCATATATGGACATGGGACACACATTACGACACCTATTCATTCTGGACTGATATTTTGCTTACCTGACTTTCGCCAGATGGTGGCAGCATTGCGCCGTATATAACGCTCTGCTTTACCATCTGGACTTGCTCGGCCAGCGTTGATAACACTCGTAAAGTCCCGGGCCGGACCAATCAGCGGCAGCTATGGGCGGGCTCTGAGCGGCTCTGAGCCAATAGAGTCTGATTGCAGACCACGTGGAAACCCAGGAGGCGGATTCTGGGTGCAACGTCATGCAGACAGGCCAATATGAGTGGTTGGAGTTGGCACTCCCAGACTGTGATAGAAACGGCCACATCCAATCACCAGCTACAGAAATTCAAAAAATAGCCCGCCCCTTACATCGAGTGTGTCCGAGAGATCCCAGATGTAAGGCAGAGCGTTACGCACTGCTGCAACTATCTGGCGAAAGTCAGGTTAATATTTTGCATGTACGGGACAGGAAAACCTGTTCATTCTGGCCTGGAGTGACCATATATGGACATAAGGTAACGGAAATTCTGTTTTTGAAAAAGCCTGTTCATTCTGGACTGAAATGACCATATATGGGCGTGATACACACAAAGCCCAAATCAAACCTCGGTTCGAAGTGAAGCGGTGGACAGATAAAACCTCTATTCTGAATGTATTTGGAGAGCCGGTATGACAGTTGGTATAATAGGTTGAAGGCCAAATTATCATGTGAAGCTTGACCAATCCTCAAAGTATCCATTCATCTGACCGGGAGGGACACCGCACACATATTCTGGATGTACAGGACATATAAAGCCTATTCATTCTGAACTGAAATGACCATATATGGACATGGGACACACATTACGACACCTATTCATTCTGGACTGATATTTTGCACGTACGGGAGAGGAAAACCTGTTCATTCTGGCCTGGAGTGACCATATATGGACATAAGGTAACGGAAATTCTGTTTTTGAAAAAGCCTGTTCATTCTGGACTGAAATGACCATATATGGGCGCGATACACACAAAGCCATTCATTGGAAGCGGTTTCCACCGCTTCAAAAATCTGGGAGTGGTGTTAGCTGGAGTATTGGTTGAGCTTCACATGATGACAGTTAGCACGCTGCAGAATATAGTCACGAGGGAGCCCACACTGTTTCGTAGGAACAGTATTTCTAGTTATTACTAGAACCTTAACCCTATCTTACTCGTCCGATCTCGGGCCGCTCACGTCTAGAGATCGCCTATTCATAAACAAGTTAAGTACCTGTAAGTACATATATATACTATATATATATATATATCGTCGTTGTCAGGCAGAAACCTCGTATCTCCAAGTTTCAAATGTGTGTGTTCTTTCGCAAAGTAAAGCCCTGCTTCATCGTACAAGGCTGCCGCACAAAAGTAGTGAAAACAGCAGATCTACAAGCTTGTAGATCGGCTGCTTTCACTAGTTTAAATCATTTTTAAAATGAATAATGCAAAACGAACGGTTTTGGACATACACGGTTTTCATCCGACAACGACAATATATATATATATATATATATATATATATATATATATATATATATATATATATATATATTTATATATATATATATATATATATATATATATATATATAATGATGTCACCCCTTGCCCCTCTCTGATTGGCTAAGGGGTTTACATGTCCCGTGGCCCGTGATTGGCTACGGGGCTTAAACACAGACAGACACACATATATTTGGCTGATTTATAGAGATAGATAGATATAAGATTACGTACCAAGGGTCGAAGGCTGACTGCCGTTTGGAGTGGTTGGACAGACCCCCAGGCTCGGGCACCCCGGAGCCCCGGCCCTGCAGGTTCCTGGGCTCATGGAAGGAGTTGTCTGGACGAGGAGACGGAACTAAAACAAAGACACAAGGCAGGGTGCAACTGTTAAACTCATATTATGCCAGACTTTACATTATTTAATGGGCCTTGATGCCAGCCATTTTGTTTAATTTGGCTAAAGGGCTAACGTGCACGAGCGTGCACGGCCGGGCTATAAACATGGAACGGTTGGGTCGGCGACTTTTTTCTGTCTACATAGCAAAAAAAAAGTAAGACAATCCGATAAACGGTTATGGAGATATAGGCCAAAACGTTTATAATGTAATCTGGTGTAAAGGGAAAATAGAGGAAATATTTCATATTTGAAATACGTGCAAAATTGATATGATATCATATTATATCAAGTTTTCGCTCATTTCCTGTATATATACACCTATATAAGTGGAAAAAAATAAAAAAATAAAAAAATAAAAAAAAGTTTATTTTTTTTAAATATTAACTCATTTAGTGCCACCCCTTTCACCACTAGAGGGCGCCCAGTGGCCAGAGAAAATCCCATAGAGATATGCTGGTATAAGCAGAAGCCCTGCAGCCATGACTTGCCTGAACACTTTCCTTTGTGCATGACTGCATGTACAGGAAGAGGATGAAGTTAGCTTGAAGTTAGCTATTGGCTACCAAGCATTTTAGAAGCCTTATTTTCGTCAACTTAGCCATGATTAAACCTTGCACACCTCATGCATGGGAAAAAAACAGAGAAGAATGAGCTCTGAAAAATCCAATGCAATCCTGGATTGCATTGGAGTGGATTTGTGCAGTTTGTTCACAGCTTTCAAACAAAAAAATCCGATTGGAAATCCGTTCAGGCATTCTTGAGATAATCGCCATTATGTTTTACATGTTATGTAAACAAACATGGCTGCCCTGTATGTTAGATGGGGTTGTATGGGGGTGGAACATGCAAAATCGCGATTGAAATCATGTTCACCAGATTTGATGGGGTCCAAAAAAAAAAATTTTAAAATTTTTTTTTTTTTTTTTTTTATATCCCGAACTTGTTCGGGATAGGCACCCTGTGATACGATCATATATCCCGAACTAATTCGGGATAGGCACTCAATGAGTTAAAAAAATACGTTTTATACGTTTATGGCACTGGGGCCCATTGTTAAAAAGACGTTTTATACGTTTTTGGCACCCAGTGAGTTAAACACCCTGTGAAAAGGAAGAGAGTGTATAAGCAGTAGGGATGGGGCGATAAGCGATATTATCGTTTATCGCGATAAAAAAACACTCACGACAATCGTATTGTGGAGATTTTCATATCGTCCTATCCCCAGTAGTATTATGTATTGAAATTCTGACAGATCACAGATTAATATGTTAAAGTTTTTTGGGTTTCAAAAAACAAACATGGCTGCCATGGGAGCTTCCATGCAGGGACGTTGATGTTTCGATATTGAGCTGGGTGCTCGTTTTTGACCCCGCCCCCTTTTAAGTAGGTATTTGTACTTTACTTGAGTATTTCCAATTTCCAATACTTTTACTTCTACTCCACTACATCTCGGATCCAAATATTGTACTTTTACTCCACTACATTTATTTGAAAACTTTAGTTACTAGTTACTTTTCGGATATAAGTTATAATATTTTAAAACACACATTAACCACTTTAGCCATTATACCTAGGTTGTTTGAAAATAGCCGATCTACAAGCTCCAAACGCATCATATCACGACTGTGAGCTTGTAGATCTGCTATTTTCCAAAAAAATTGTACTTTTACTTTTGGTACTTTAAGTACATTTTGATGCCAATACTTTCGTACTTTTACTCAAGTTCATTTTGAATTGAAGTACATCTACATTGCAGTATTGATACTTTTACTTAATAAGTAAAGAATGTGAGTCCACTGGTCTTTGCCATCTCCAGGCAAACGTCACAATGCAGTGTCAGCCTGGCTTCATCAAAGTCGTCTCCATAGAATTGCACCATGCGTTTGCGGGCGCTGTTTCCGACAACACAATCCTCCACATGTGTGTTGACCATTTCCACACGTGAGAAAAACTTTAGCCTGATTCTCAAAGCAAAAAAAAACGTGCTAAAAGTGTCTAGCTGCATACACAGGCCACGGGCTGAGTGCAATGTAGTTGGAAGCAATGGACTGCAGTCTGCAGCGATGCCGTTTTAGTGGTCCAGCGTGTGGGGCACAGGGGTCGCAGAGACGTGCGTCTTCGTCTGGGTAGGCTACACAGTATAACAGAGCTACATCATACAGCCAGGATGTGGGGCGGTCTTTGACGCTGTGTTAGCCCTATACCCTATACTAGACAAAGCCAATGTGTGATATCGGCCGAGTGCCAGGAATGCAGTTTGGCCAGTTTGGGAAAACTTGTGAAAACGACGTGCTAGGAATTGTCGGCGAAAAATCAATGGGCTCTCATAACTGTACGCTCAAGCACTCACGCGCCCCCTATGATCCCGCCCCTGCTTCCATGGACTGTTCTGGGAGTCAAACATGCATCATGCCGAAACCGGAAGTTGGAAGTAAGGAGAGTAGGGAGAGCAAAAAGAAAACACAAAAACAAAACGGCCAACTCGGGATACTTGGGGCTTGGCAAGGCCTATTACAAACTCGGGAAACTCAGGGTTGAAAACTGTTCAGGGTGTTCATAAAAGCCTGATTAGATGATAAAATGACGAAAAGTTCTTTTGAAAGTGAAATATCCCTTTAAACCAAACTCTGTGGGCATGGAGTCATAGTTAAACCACCCTCTGGGCATGGAGTCATAGTTAAACCACCCTCTGTAGAAGCTGCCCGCCCTGCAGGGCATGGAGTCATACCTCTGTAGAAGCTGCCCACCCTGCGGGGCATGGAGTCATACCTCTGTAGAAGCTGCCCGCCCTGCAGGGCATGGAGTCATACCTCTGTAGAAGCTGCCCACCCTACAGGGCATGGAGTCATACCTCTGTAGAAGCTGCCCGCCCTACAGGGCATGGAGTCATACCTCTGTAGAAGCTGCCCACCCTACAGGGCATGGAGTCATACCTCTGTAGAAGCTGCCCGCCCTACAGGGCATGGAGTCATACCTCTGTAGAAGCTGCCCGCCCTACAGGGCATGGAGTCATACCTCTGTAGAAGCTGCCCACCCTGCAGGGCATGGAGTCATACCTCTGTAGAAGCTGCCCGCCCTGAGGGGCATGGAGTCATACCTCTGTAGAAGCTGCCCACCCTGAGGGGCATGGAGTCATACCCCGCCCTGCGGAGCATCATGGAGTCATACCTCTGTAGAAGCTGCCCACCCTGCGGGGCATGGAGTCATACCCCGCCCTGCGGAGCATCATGGAGTCATACCTCGCCCTGCAGGGCATGGAGTCATACCTCTGTAGAAGCTGCCCACCCTACAGGGCATGGAGTCATACCTCTGTAGAAGCTGCCCACCCTGCGGGGCATGGAGTCGCTGTACATGATGCGGTTCTCCTTGGATGCTCCTCCGTCGTCGGGCTGCTGCTCGTGGTACATCCCCATCTGAGAGAGAGAGAGTTTTTTCATCGATTACTGTCGCATTAAGACAATAATTTGATTATAATAAATCTACCCCCATTGATTCTGGATGGAGACCCAAATGCATTTGGGTCTCCATTCCTCAAATGATTGGCTTAGGAATGCGACAAAAACAAATATTATTAAGTCTCCATTTGATGTGTAATCGTCATTTTGGGGGTGAACTACTTTAACGCGAGATCCTGATTCCTGAACAAGCAGACTGAAGCCCCTATCATAGTAGGCACCGCGGTGATAAGCTATCCACCGCGGTGTAGTCTTTTTAAGTCATAAAACTACAACATTACGTCATTACTCGCGGTGAAGAGCTATCCACCGCGAACCCCGACACATCTCTCTGTTTTTACTATCAGACAGATCGGCCCATCACACCGTTCACTGATTGGTCGATCTAGACCAGTCAGTCACAGAGATAGGACTTCACCGTGACTGACTATGATGGCCTCCACTTGTTTTCTCACTTTAGGTGGATAGCTTATCACCTAAAATTTGCGGTGATAGGCTCTTCACCGCAGACTCTGATAAGGGTTCGCATAAAATAGTGAATTAAAGCGTGCTTCAGGCAAGTGCCGACCTCCATGCATTCTCATTGGCTGAATGCAAGACTGAGATAACATGGACACCGACATTACTTTTTTGAGAAAACAGGGATATTTACTGGATATTTGATATTTACTGGGCCCTGGGTACAAGGATTCACTGTGGGGCCCCTGTGCTTTAACTATTGAAAAATAGCAGATATACAAGCTCACAGCGCGGCACCGAGTGCCGCGCTGTGAGCTTGTTGATCTGCTATTTTTGAAAAATCATGAAAATCTTTGAATATTTCAAATCCTTCTAAGGTTTTTTGAAAAATCTATGTTTCGATGTCAGTGGAGCTCAAACCTTTTCATGTGAAGGACCTCCAAAATTATATGTATTTGGCCACGGACCCCCATCTCAAAATATTTAGTTCCAGGGACCCCCCAGATAGTCCACTTGCCAGAATCTGAACCCTGGCATATTGAGTACAGTAAGGTTTTATGTTATAAATGTTGAGTAAGGGTCCCCAGCATGTAGAAACTACCGGATGCTAACTTGCATATGTTGAGCAATTTTCACAATTTGCATAATTCGATTTATTTAGCATAATCCCCCATAATAATAGATAATATGTCAAAAACTGATTGGCCGATTTGAACAATATTAGAGTGGTTTTGGGGGTTATTGAGGATGCTGAATCCATTTTTGACATTTTCTAAATTCAAAATGGCCGTTTTAAACCGGAAATGGCCATATACCAACTGGAAAATCAACAAAAAAGTATCAAAATCACCCACTTTAAGTTGGTATAAGGCCATTTCCAGTTTAAAACGGCCATTTTGAATTTAGAAAATGGATTCAGTATCCTCAATAACCCCCAAAACCACTCTAATATTGTTCAAATCGGCCAATCAGTTTTTGACATATTATCCATTATTATGGGGGATTATGCTAAATAAATCGAATTATGCAAATTATGAAAATTGCTCAACATATGCAAGTTAGCATCCGGCAGTTTCTACATGCTGGGGACCCATACTCAACATTTCTAACATAAAACCTTACTGTACTCAATATGTCCGGGTTCACAATGGGGCTCTATGGGCTGGCAAGTAGACTAAGAAGCAAAATTTGAGTTACAAATGTTCGCTTAAAAAATACATATATTCAAAGTTTGCACACATTTTCACAACTTTTCAAAAATAGCAGATCTACAAGCTCGCATCGCGGCACTCGGTGCCACTCATACTCGGTGCCACTCATACAACAAAATGTGTTTTACTTAAAAAGAAAATGCTTCTCGGGTCAAATATTAATATGCGATTAAAATTTGATTAGTTGTGATTAATTAGTTACAAAGCCTGTAATTAATTCGATTTTTTTTAATCGCATCCCAGCTGTGAGCTATTTTTTCAATAGCTAAAGTTACTAGGGCCCCTCCACCTTGGGCCCTAGTAACTCAGTCCAGCTTTCCTACCCCTTGTGACACCCCTGCATGCATACAGGTTTTTGGTAGCCTAGTAAACCACCAACTTCCATAATCCAAATGAAAATGCTTTCCGGAAGAGGGCTGTTTACGAGGCTAGGTTTAGAAGAGGGCTGTTTACGAGGCTAGGTTTAGAAGAGGGCTGTTTACGAGGCTAGGTTTTTGCCATTGCCTCAGACGCAGTAGTTGTTGTTGTTTTTACCATGAACTTGAAAACAAGCTAGACATGCAGCCTAGGGTTTCACGCCCCTTTAAGTGTTTATAAATCATCATGATGTCCTACATGTCAACCTCCACTACATCATTATGAGAGAGAGAGAGAGAGAGAGAGAGAGAGAGAGAGAGAGAGAGAGAGAGAGAGAGAGAGAGAGAGAGAGATGGAGAATGGAGTGAGGAGAGGAGAGAATCTCAGACAGAGAGAGAATGGGAGCAAGAGAGAGAGAGGAGAGACAGAGAAAGAAAGACAGATACAGAGAAAGGGAGAAGAGAGAGAGAGAGAGAGAGAGAGAGAGAGAGAGAGAGAGAGAGAGAGAGGAGAGATGGAGACAGACAGACAGACTGACAGTAGTTGATGATAGCATTCTCCACCCCCGGCCTCACGCAGCACTCTCAGAGTGTGTGTGTGTGTGTGTGTGTGTGTGTGTGTGTGTGTGTGTGTGTGTGTGTGTGTGTGTGTGTGTGTGTGTGTGTAGAGAGGTGGAGTTCCCACCTCGCTCTTCTGTCTCTGCATGTTGTGGAAGGCGGAGGTGTTCTCCCGGGTGGAGTCCCTGATGGGGGCTCTGCCGTGGTGCACCACCTCCGTGGGGAGGGGCTCAGGGTTCCCACGGTCATGAAATTCCTGGAAATATTTTGAAATTAGAACAAATATTTTTTCCAGTACTGGAAAAGTTTGGGAATTGATCAAGGGTCCTGGAAGGTCCCTGGAAAAAAATAGCTAAGCATTGTTTTTTGGTTATTGATTTTGTTAACTCATTTACTGCCAACATAAATCGACATCGAGGCTTCCCTGCCATGATTTTCGTGTCCATCGTGCACGATCCGCATGCACGCCACGGTCCGTTCGCTGCGTGCACACTTTATTGCGTACACTGCCTGTCTTTTGCCATCTTTTGCACACATAGGAGTAAGCTACTTGTTATTACACTGAATGATTGTTAATATAGTCCTGGACGTTGGGTTAAATATTCTGGAAAGGTTTTGGAAAAGTTCTGGAAATGAATTGGTAAAAAGGTGTGGGAACCCTGGGGGAGGGGCTGCTCGCCCTGGGGGAGGGGCTGCTCGCCCTGCGGGATCACAGGGAGATCAGGACCCTGGGGGAGGGGCTGCTCGCCCTGGGGGAGGGGCTGCTCGCCCTGCGGGATCACAGGGAGATCAGGACCCAGTGTGAGCGCACGCACGAACGCACGCCCGCAGGTGTGCAGTGGTGTAAAGTAACAAAGTAAATTTACTTAAAGGACAACTCCGCCCTAAATCACTTCTAGGCTCATGTTCCTACTTATATTGATCCAAAAGGACTGCCCATGGGGTCTATTAGGCAGAAATGCCCCTGTTGTCCAGTTTCCCCAGCAGCTCTCATAGCATAGAGTGGAGCCTATAAGCCTATCACTTTTACACAATTGGTTGTGTTCAAAAGTGATTTTCTTTTTCATGAATGTGTTACTAGTTGCCATTACAAACATTTTAGGACGGAGTTGGGCGGAGTTGTTCTTTAAGAACTCTATTTAAGTACAATCTTGAGTAGGGATGGCGCCCTAAACAAGAGTAGCTCGATAACCCGATAACAGATTTATTGAGTACCCGGTATCAATAAGCTTTGGGCTTATCAAGCCTGTTATCGAGCATAGCGGCCCATGATGTCATGTTTAAACAATCAAGACAAGACAATTATTACAGTACTATCCATAATATAAATGGATAAATATAAAGCCATTTAACACTTATTGCACAATAATGAATGATTGTTTAAGTGATATTCAATGATATTTGTTACTTTTTTCAGTTGTCATCTTCATAGATGGTGGTCAGCAACAAACTCACAGTCGCAACAACTGGCCATTAAAAACATGTATCAGTTATGTTCTGAATTTGTCGTCAATAAGGAGGATCAATAAGGTGCTCATTATCAATAAAAATGTATGAGCTCCATCCCTAATCTTGAGTAATTTGTACTTGTACATGAATATTTCCAATTTCCAATACTTTTGCTTCTACTCCACTATAGATGGTAAAATGGTAAATGGTGCATTTTCCCATTTAGGCCTGAACACATTATGACGCAATATTTTATGCTTTAAATATAAAAAAAATAGCAGATATACAAGCTCACAGCGCGGCACCGAGTGCCGCGCTGCGAGCTTGTAGATCTGCTATTTTTGAAATATAGTGAAAATTAGAATTTTGACCCGATTCTATAAGTGTCTTTTGAATCCTAAGATTTTTGGAAAAAACCTATGTTTCTATTGTCTGCAATCTGGCCAGCCATCGTCAAAGAAAAGGTCCTTTTCACTTAACTGGAGCTCAGTTAAACTGTTCTTGAGAGACTGCTATGTCAGTGGTTCTCAAAGGACCCCCAAACTGATATTTATTTGGCCACGGACCCCCCATCTCAAAATATCTAGTTCCAGGGACCACCCAGAAGCAAAAATACATATATATTCAAAGATTTGCACACATTTTCACGACTTTTTTCAAAAATAGCAGATCTACAAGCTCGCAGCGCGGCACGCTGTGAGCTTGTATATCTGCTATTTTCCACTGGTTAAAGCATTCAATAATTCTAGGCCTAAATGGGTTAATATAGCGCTTTTGTCCAAAGCGCTTTACAATGTGCATTACATCATGAGCTCCAGACTGACCTCTCCTCGCCGTGCGTCCTCGTCCCTGGAGGAGGATCCAGAGTGGCGGGGCAGCGTGCGGTGCTGCAGCTGTGGCGAGAGCATCTGGAGGCTGGCGGCTCTGCCGGGTAGCCCCGCCCCCTGGGCCCCGCCCCCCGGGCCCACCTCCAGCCCCTCCCCCCCGCCGTGCGTCCTCTGGTGGTCCCGCCGCACGTACATGGAGTGGCGGTGCGGCCGCTGCTGCGACGAGAAGGGGCTGCTGTAGCCCAGGCCGTACGCCAGCGCCTCGTGTGGCGCCGACAGGGAGTGCGGGTGGTTGCCGCCGCCTCCTCCTCCTCCGCTCTCCACCTGCTTTATAATAAGGGGATTTTATAAGATATTTGACCAATCTGCGAACTAAATCGTTACCAAGAAATGTCTTCACCAATGTGTTTCTAAAGGTGTGTAATAATATGTACTAAAAGGTTGAAATTCAACTCTCGGGGGAAACCTCATAAAAAATCTGATTTGTGTTTGTGTTAACTTTACTATACAGGAAAAGAAATACAAAAGATAAATCTGCTTTAAGTAGCATGTGAGGGGTCAAACTAGGGCTTTTTCATGATGCTGAGCTGAATCCATTGCAAGCATTTGTTTCGCACGAAAAAACATTCTGTGGACTACAAATGGCTGCCACAAAACGGTGAAAAGTGATGACTCATCACTAAACCATCGTTTTGTAGGGCCGTTTTTAGCCCAAGACAAATGCTTGCAATGGATTCATAGTAAAGTTAATGGGACACAAGCTTTCATCAGTTTTTTATGAAGTTTCCCCCAGGAGTTGAATTTCAACCTTTTAGTACATATTATTACACACCTTTAGAAACACATCGGTGAAGAAACTTCTTGGTAACGATTTAGTTTGCAGATTTTATTATGTTTCCCTTATTATTACAACGAGTTACAGTTTAAGCATTTAGCAGTTTTCACTACTTTTACTTCTAACCACTACATCTCAGAGGCAAATATCATACTTTTACTTCACTACAATTATTTGGAAACTTTAGTTACTCGCTACTTTGTAGATTTGGATTATTATAAAAATATATAGGCTACTTTAACCACTTTAGCTTTATACACATTTCAGGCATTTGAAAATAGCTGAATCTTGATACCAGACTTTTACTTGTAACAGAGTATTACTATAGTACTGTATAGTACAGGATTACTCATCCTCTGCCAAGACGAGTTTGAAGAGTTATATTTTTTATGCTGGATGGCGCTGTTCCCTGCAGGGGCCTTTTTATGGGTGTGCCTAGGTGGGCCCAGGCCCACCCATGTAGAAACCTTTTTTTTTTTTTTTTCATCTTCTTGCTTAATATGAATAAATGAAAGTAGGGTCTCAACCTGAGGTTCTGTGACCATCCTCTGGGAAGGATGGATTGATTTGACCTCTATGGACACTTTATAAAAGATTTAGCTCCCAGGTCCCTCGCAGAAATGCCAGCAAAAAGTTTGACAGCTAGGGTAATTTTCAGTCTCGATTTGATTTGATTTGATTTGATTTGATTTTATTCAGCACTTTTTAAAATACAAAAAATATTTCTCAGAAATAGCAAACAATTAAAGTGCTAGGAGGAGGCAAGAAGCCCAAAGGGCTTATACGAGGCCTCTACCTATACATCAAACATATGACATAACATGTATTGCAAATACATGTTATTTGTTATACACATACTTGCATATATGCATACAACATATAATACATACATATAAAGATACATACATATACATACAAAAATAATTAAAACCTGATAGAAAAAAAAAAAAAAAAAACAATATCTAAAAATCCATAACAAGATTATTGGTTAACCAGTACAACCCTCAATGTATTCTTATATAAATTCAATGATGAGAGTTGTATACCCTTGGAGTACTTGTCCCACAGGGTAGTACCTCTGTATTTTAGGGAAAATTGACCTTGACTAGTGTGGTAAAAAGGGGGTCTCATTCACTTACAATACACTACACTATAAAGGCAAAAATGACTCCCAAAAAATCTGCTTTAAGTGGGATGTGAGGGGTAAAAATAGGGGTGTTTAATTATTCTGAATCGATTGGAAGCATTTGTTTTGCATGAAAACATTCCTTGGACTAAGAACGGCCAACGGTTTAAGGTTTAGTGATGAGTCATCAATTTTCACCGTCTTTTGGGGTCCATTCCTTGGGCTTTTGGGGCCCAAGGAATGTTTATCGTGCAAAACAAATGCTTCCAATGGATTCAGAGTAATTAAACACCCCTATTTTGACACCTCACATCCCACTTAAAGCAGATTTTTTGGGAGTCATTTTTGCCTTTAAAGTGTAGTGTATAGTAAGTGAATGAGACTGACAATTACCCTAGCTGTCAAACATTTTGCTGGCATTTCTGCGAGGGACATGGGGTCTAAATATTTTATAAAGGGTCCATAGAGGTCAAATCAATCATCAGACCATCCTTCCCAGAGGATGGTCACAGAACCTCAGGTTGAGACCCTACTAGTAGGCTACTTTACAACTGTCGCTCGGATGATGCATCTACACTAGCAGCAGTTGGCTACTGTGTGTTTGGTGCAGCTGGGAACTCCATGCATTGTATTAGCCTATTAATTATTGTTCATTGCTGCTGCCAGCCACACCCGTTTAACCCCCAAAATCCCTAATAATTTACAGATTTTCTTTTTTTTTTCTTTTGCACCCGGGGCCAATTTCTCTGTTCTGTTCTGGCCTCGCCCCTGGTTCCCTGGCCTATCGTTTGGACAATGTTTGGACATTTGAAAGCTCCTGTGCATTGCATCCATCGATGCAGAATATTCAGCAATGTTTCAAAGGTGTGTGAAAAATGCTCTTTTTTGGGGGCAGATAATTTAGATGAGATACCTGTTCCTGTGTTTAGATAAGATACCTGTTCCTGTGCGTCTTGCTGCTGCGACTTGGACTCCTCGGAGGCCTTGTGTCGGCGGCGGTACGAGGAGTCCAGGGTGTTGGACTCTCTCTCGGAGCGTTGCGCGCCCCAGCCGGCGGGCAGCCGCTCGACGCGGTGCACCTGGATAGATAGATAGATATTTATTATCCCAAGGGGGAAAATCAGTTGGCCAGAGGCGGCACAGCAGTTTAAGGTTTACAAAGTTACAGAGAAGTATGAAAAGAAATGAAAAAAAGTACTGTTGTGTACAGTAAAAAGAGCAAAGCGCAATAAAAAGAATATATGCATAAAGTGTCAAAAACATTCAACGCTCATGAGTGTAATGTCACAACACAAATAGCAATATTTAAAGAACGACTTATCAATGCAGTGCTACAAGTATTTCACCGCCATGTCAAACACAAGCAGTAATACTCAGGGGCGTCACAAGGGGGTGGAAAGTGGGACTGAGTTACCAGGGCCCAAGGTGGAGGGGCCCTAGTAACTTTAGCTATTGAAAAATAGCAGATATACAAGCTCACAGCGCGGCACCGAGTGCCTGATCTGCTATTTTTGAAAAGTCGTGAAAATGTGTGAAAATCTTTGAATATATGTATTTCTTATGCAAACATTTGTAACTCAAATTTTGCTTCTAGGGGTCCCTGGAACTAAATGTTTTGAGATGCCGCGGTGCCGCGCTGTGAGCTTGTATATCTGCTATTTTTCAATAGTTAACATTCATGGGGGGCCCGCAGTGAATCCTTGTACCCAGGGCCCAGAATTTGGTGTGACGCCCCTGGTAATACTCAATACTACCAACACAACCCAATAGTGCAGAGACAAACAAAAGAGTCCATTAAAAAAAAAAGAAAAAAAAAGAAAAAGAAAACACACAAAAAGAAAAAAAGAGAAAGGGTGACACAGCAAGACGCCACATGAAACCCCCCCCCCCCCCCCCTGGAAAAGTCCTTAGAGGTCAGAGTGAGTACAACTATTGTTCCAGTTAAGTGTGTTGTGTGTCTCTCGTGTGTGTGTGTGTGTGTGTGTGTGTGTGTGTGTGTGTGTGTGTGTGTGTGTGTGCGCGTGCGTGTGTGTGTGTGTGTGTGTGTGTGTGTCACCTGGGGGCTTCCGGGTGCCGTCAGGTCCAGGCAGCTGGAGGGGAAGTAGCGGGACGACGGGATGATCTCGTCGGGCAGCAGGTGCACCTCGTTCAGGTTGCCCACCGACTTGGCGTCGCTCAGCGTGCCGTAGCTCTTGGACAGGTTCAGGTAGGCGTACTGAGGAGGAGGGGGGGGGGGGGGGGGGGAGGGGGAAGCAGGGCATTAACGACTTGTGATTTTTGCAAGTCGACTCGACTCAGTAAAAAGTCAAGTTGAAGTTTGATGATGTCATCACATCACACACGACCCCCCAATTATTTTGGGGGGTCCCCAGATGATTAACTTAATGTGCAACATAGTTTTCTCACTCAACTGTAAACAAACCAACATAAAGTTTAAGTGTATAGAGGGTATCTGCACATTTCTAAAGTGCCAATTTAAGGACTTTTTAACACCTCTAAAATGACAAATTAAACATTGTCCAAATTGTCAAATATATAGAGGCAGAAATTGTGAAACTAGCCGATCTACATGCTCACAACCTTGGAGGCGGCGTGTCCCGAGCCTCCATGCAGCGCCTCCATGTAGCTGTGGCGGTTCCTCCTGTCTCCAGACGTCAGAGTGTTGGTCTTCTCTATGAAGGAGTGGCGGCTCTGCTGCAGCCGCGAGTTGGACTTCAGGTACTTGGCCCCAGGCCCGTCCGACACCTAAAAACATTATTACAACAATACACAATGTAGTTGGACTTCAGGTACTTGGCCCCGGGCCCGTCCGACACCTAAAAACATTATTATTACATTATTACAACAATGTAGTTGGACTTCAGGTACTTGGCCCCGGGCCCGTCGGACACCTGAATATTATTATTATTACCAGTAAGACTCCCTAATCGGGAGGTAAGCGACCGTCAGGTCACATGTAAAAGAGGGCTGTAAGTGGCATTGGTTCCTGAGTGTAGGGGGATGTGTGTGGCAAATGTATTGCATTGTATTCCCACCACATGCGCCACATGTTATCTCATATATGGAGATAACCTACGCATCACACAAAGTCTGACCTCACCAGCCCATACTTGGGCATGGACGACTTATATCTCCATATACGGAGATGGCCATATATGGAGATACGATGACATCACAGAGTCCACAGCTGATGATGTGGCGTGATGTCATACAATACACAAACAAGCCCTATATAAAGTGGCAATTCTCACCAGGGAAGAGAGCATTCCTCGACTCAGACCTTATCGCCAGCATCAACTAAGCTTATAGCTTAGGGCTTGTTTGTGTATTGTATGACATCACGCCACATCATCAGCTGTGGACTCTGTGATGTCATCGTATCTCCATATATGGCCATCTCCGTATATGGAGATATAAGTCGTCCATGCCCAAGTATGGGCTGGTGAGGTCAGACTTTGTGTGATGCGTAGGTTATCTCCATATATGGAGATTCAACATTCCAGGTGTAACTATGGCTGCCCGTATGACGTGAGAGGTGGAGGTTGTGGATTGGCAGGCAAGGAGTGTGTGTGCAAAGTTTGGCATGTCTTGGGGCAACGGTGGCGGAGATATGAGTTGGGGAAAAGTGTGACATGACGGACAGACTGACTGACTGACAGACAGACAGCCGGTGGAGGTTTTGGTAGTAAATGCGACCTGACGGTCGCAATTATTACATTATTACAACAATCTAGTTGGACTTCAGGTACTTGGCCCCAGGCCCGTCCAACACCTAAACACATTATTATTACATTATTACAACAATCTAGTTGGACTTCAGGTACTTGGCCCCGGGCCCGTCCGACACCTAAAAACATTATCTATCTATAAATGCGAGAAGTCTCTGCGTGTGTGTTTGTAATCCGCGTATCTCGAGAACCGTTCGTCCCACCGGCTTCAGATTCGGCACGCGCGCTCCCCGCCGCGGCACGGAGTGCAGTGCCGGGCCTCGACCCGACCCGACGCGCGGTTTTCCCTAACCGGCGCGAAACGTTCGGAATCTCCTTATGCGGGGCTGATTGTTGACATCAGGCTGTTCCGGAGGAAATCGGCGCAAAATCGGTCATTGTGACATCACTGCAGTGCCGGGCGCAAGCGCTGACTCATTATGACATCACTGCAGTGCCGGGCCTTGCCTCGAACCGACAGATATCTCCGTATATGGGCATAAGACTGAGAACTCCATATATGGGCATATGGGCAGATACAGAGATCTCCATACAGTATATGGGCATATATAGACAGATATCTCCGTATATAGGCATAAAAGGGACACAGACTGATACAGAGATCTCCATATATGGGCATATGGGCAGATACAGGGGCGGAAATCGGTGCAAGCGCTGACTCATTGTGAGATTTGTGACATCACCTCATAAAAGGCTCTGACATCACGTACGCCACATGAGTCAACAAAAAATCTCTGTGAGTGTGTATGTATGTAATCCGCATATCTCGAGAACCGTTCGTCCCACCGGCACGCGCGTTCTCCATATATGGGAATAAAATGAATGCCTGTATGCGGAGCTGATGTCTGACATCAGAGTTTTCCGCAACCGGTACTGTGTGTCCAGAGATCTTCATATATGGGCATAAGTGGACAAAGGCAAACAGATGGTCAAAACGGGTCCTATGACAACAGGTATATTGGGGTTTGCATTAAAGGGTGGGGCATTCATGGGGTTTGCATTAAAGGGTGGGGCATTCATTCCCTATTTCAAATTCGGCACACGCGTTCCCCACCACAGCAGGTAGTGCAGTGCTCGGCCTCGACCCGACCCGATACACGATTTTCTGTAACCAGCACGAAAGGTTCGGATTCTGATGTCTGACATCAGGATTTTCCGGAACTGACACTGTGTCTGCATAGATCTCCATATATGGGCATAAAATGGATGCAGACAGACAGATACAGATATCTCCATATATGGGCATAAATGGACACAGGCAAACAGATGGTGAAAGATCTCCATATATGGGCATAAAGTGGACGCAGACAGACAGATACAGATATCTCCATATATGGGCATAAATGGACACAGGCAAACAGATGGTCAAAACGGGTCCTATGACAACAGGTATAATGGGGTTTGCATTAAGTTTGTCTCCTCCTCCATCTGTTTGTCTGTGTCCCTTTATTCCCATTATGGAGATCTCTGTATCTGTCTGTGCCTCCGACTGTGTTGCAGACACAGTGCCGGTTCCCCCTTTAATGCAAACCCCAGGTTCGGATTCTGATGTCTGTCTGATGTCTGTCAAAACGGGTCCTATGACAACAGGTATAATGGGGTTTGCATTAAAGGGGGAACCGGCACTGTGTCTGCAACACAGTCGGAGGCACAGACAGATACTCCATATATGGGCATAAATGGACACAGGCAAACAGATGGTCAAAACGGGTCCTATGACAACAGGTATAATGGGGTTTGCATTAAAGGGGGAACCAGCACATGTGTCTGCAACACAGTCGGAGGCACAGACAGATACAGAGATCTCCATAATGGGGATAAAAGGGACACAGACAGACAGATACAGAGATCTCCATATATGGGCATAAAATGGACGCAGATAGACAGATAACTCCATATATGGGCATATATGGGCATAAAATGGACCCAGAACTATATCTGCAGTGATCTCCATATATGGACATAAAATGGACGCCGACAGACAGACAGATACAGATATCTCCATATATGGGCATAAATGGACACAGATGGTCAAAACGGGTCCTATGACAACAGTATAATGGGATTTGCATTAAAGGGCGGGGCATTCATTCCCTATTTACATAGTTCCCGAGTTGGCCAGGTCGCCGACTAGACGCTGGGCCGCCCGAAGGGCGGCCCAGCTACAATACAACTACAACTACAATACACAATGTAGTTGGACTTCAGGTACTTGGCCCCGGGCCCGTCCGACACCTAAAAACATTATTATAACAATACACAATGTAGTTGGACTTCAGGTACTTGGCCCCGGGCCCGTCCGACACCTAAAAACATTATTATTACATTATTACAACAATGTAGTTGGACTTCAGGTACTTGGCCCCAGGCCCGTCCGACACCTTAAAACATTATTATTACATTATTCCAACAATCTAGTTGGACTTCAGATACCTGGCCCGTCCATTACCTTAAAACATTAGTAAATTATTACAACAATCTAGTTGGACTTGGGTTGGACACATTGGGTCTGTATTAGAATAGGACAACGCCCAACCACTATACAAAGGAGAGAAACCACGCCAGAAGCCCCGTCTTCAAAAATAAGGTACAATCAATGGAAAGACCCTGGTGCAGGGAATCTAAATAATGAACATAAAGCACTCAATGTAAAACAGTGGGTGGACGTTTCATCTTCTCCTTGAAACTATAGGATACCAGATAAACAACACACCTAGCATCTGTCTAAACCAGTAGTTCTCAACCTTTTCAGGCCGCGACCCCCAAAATAATCATATTTTAACTGGGCACCCTGACGAGCACTAAGAGTTGAGGCATTACATTTTGTATAACACAGTTCTATTGTGAAAATAGCAGATCTACATGCTCACAGTGAGCATATAGATCGGCTGTTTTCACAATTTTGCCTCTAATATTTGACAATTTGGACAATGTTTAATTTGTCATTTTAGAGGTATTCAAAAAATTCCTTAAATTGTCACTTTAGAAATGTGCATAATATACGCTCTATACACTTAAAAATTATGTTGGTTTGTTTACTGTTGAGTGAGAAAACAATGTTTCACATTAAGTTAATCATCTGGGGACCCCCCAAAATAATTTGGGGACGCCCCTGGGGGTCCCGACCCACAGGTTGAGAACCACTGGTCTAAACAGCATGCTATCTAAGTCACTTCCTTAACCATTGTGGTCCATTAAATACAATAAAACATCTCCAGACCTTGGGTCCCAGGTGTGAGTCGAAGTCCCTCTCCATGCTGTTGTTGTCGTTGTCCACGGAGGCCAGCAGTTGGGGCAGGTCCATGCTGCGCGAGGCCGAGTGAAGCAGCACCTGGGAGGAGTTCATATTTTTATTGTTAATGAGCTCACTCCACTGGCTCCCGGTTGCGGCTCGCACTGAATAAAAAACACTGATGCTGACCTTCAAAGCAGCCAAAGGTATGGCTCCTCCATACCTCCAAAACCTGATTAACCCCTACAACCCCACCCGTTCACTCAGATCAGCCAACACAGGGATGCTGACAGAACCCTCGCTAAAAAAAAACACGACAAAAGTCCACTCGTCCTCGACAATTTGCCCTCCAGGGCCCCAAACTGTCGCATAAACTCCCTGTCGCACTTAGAACAACAGACTCACTCCCTAGCTTCCGCTAGGACTGAAGACTCACCTTTTCAGACTCCACCTAAACCTATAGCACTACTGAAACACTCAATGACCATACATGAAGCTAGTTAGCATTCTTTAGGTTTTTAGAAGCTTTTTTTTACTAATTATATAGTTTTTCTAGATTGATATTCATATGCATTCGTTATATTGTTGTTGATGTTCTGACATATTCTCTTGTTTATTATAGTGATGTTTTATCTGCTTATTGTAAGTCGCTTTGGATTAAAAAGGTCTGCTAAATGCCTAATCTGTAAACTGTAAACCTTATCGATGCTTATTGAGCCAGGCTTTTATCGAGCCCACTATTGAGCGTTTTCTAATATTTTGTGGGAAAAGACGTGACAGATTCTGAACAGAACCGGTATCTTTTAATTGGCTGGTTGTTGTGAGTTTGTGGCTGACCACCATCTATGAAGATGACAATTGACAAAAAGAACAAATATTATCATTAAATATCATTAAAACAATCATTCATTAAGTGTGCGATAAGTGTTAAATCGCTTTATATTATGAATAGTAGGCTACTGTAATAATGTCTTGATCGCCTCTTGTCGTGAATGCCACTTTATGTATATATACTTCATTCTTTTTTTGGTGTACTTTTCATTTTTTTCATACTTCTCTGTAACTTTGTAAATAATCTTATACTGCTGTACTGCCTCCGGGTGACTGATTTTCCCCCTTGGGATAATAAAGGTATCTATCTATCTATGACATCATGGGCCACTATGCTCGATAACAAGCTTGAAAAGACCAAAGCTAATTGATACCGGGTAATACATTTGTTACAGATCACGTTCAACCCAAAGTCAACTCAAACAAAGGGTCAAACTCGCCCCTAGCGTCCTTTAAAATCGCCCTGAAAAACCACTTACAGGCCGCAGCCATTCACAACTGGCAATAACAAACCTAGGCCAGCCTCCCCTGACCCCTCTTTGTATTTACCTACTGTATATATTTTTTTGTAATGTTTATTTTATTTTTATTTACTTTTTATTTACTATATCTACTGCATAGTACTGTGCTCTATCCGTCTGTCATTCAATGTTATGTGAGATACTTCAATGGTTTCCTGTGTAAATAAGCCAAGTGCTTTCCTAGGATCTCCTTTTAGTTGACCTTGTACCAGTGAACTGTACCGTCATGAAACTGTACCTTTTGCAAACGTCTAATAAAGTCTTCAATCAATCAATCAATCAATCAATCAATCAATCAATCAATCAAGTTTGGAGTTTAAGCTCCATCCCCACCTGGGCGGAGGGGGCGTAGCTCTTGGGGTGCAGCGTGGGGCTGAGGGTGATGGCGGTGGGGACGCTGCCGTTCAGGAACCCCCCTCCTCCCCCTCCCCCCCCTCCTGGGTCGTTGGAGGAGGAGGGGTCCTCGTGGTGCGGCAGGCTGGAGCAGTCTCTGCTGCTGGAGCGGTGGTGGCCTGAGACCTTCACCCCACCATGACTCCTGAGGACACATGAGAGAGGAGAAACACTGAGACCTTCACCCCACCATGACTCCTGAGGACACATGAGAGAGGAGAAACACTGAGACCTTCACCCCACCATGACTCCTGAGGACACATGAGAGAGGAGATACATTGAGACCTTCACCCCACCATGACTCCTGAGGACACATGGAGAGGAGAAACACTGAGACCTTCACCCCACCATGACTCCTGAGGACACATGAGAGAGGAGAAACACTGAGACCTTCACCCCACCATGACTCCTGAGGACACATGAGAGAGGAGAAACACTGAGACCTTCACCCCACCATGACTCCTGAGGACACATGAGAGAGGAGAAACACTGAGACCTTCACCCCACCATGACTCCTGAGGACACATGAGAGAGGAGAAACACTGAGACCTTCACCCCACCATGACTCCTGAGGACACATGAGAGAGGAGAAACACTGAGACCTTCACCCCACCATGACTCCTGAGGACACATGGAGAGAGGAGAAACACTGAGACCTTCACCCCACCATGACTCCTGAGGACACATGAGAGAGGAGAAACACTGAGACCTTCACCCCACCATGACTCCTGAGGACACATGGAGAGAGGAGAAACACTGAGACCTTCACCCCACCATGACTCCTGAGGACACATGGAGAGAGGAGAAACACTGAGACCTTCACCCCACCATGACTCCTGAGGACACATGGAGAGAGGAGAAACACTGAGACCTTCACCCCACCATGACTCCTGAGGACACATGAGAGAGGAGATACATTGAGACCTTCACCCCACCATGACTCCTGAGGACACATGAGAGAGGAGAAACACTGAGACCTTCACCCCACCATGACTCCTGAGGACACATGGAGAGAGGAGATACACTGAGACCTTCACCCCACCATGACTCCTGAGGACACATGAGAGAGGAGATACACTGAGACCTTCACCCCACCATGACTCCTGAGGACACATGGAGAGAGGAGATACACTGAGACCTTCACCCCACCATGACTCCTGAGGACACATGGAGAGAGGAGAAACACTGAGACCTTCACCCCACCATGACTCCTGAGGACACATGAGAGAGGAGAAACACTGAGACCTTCACCCCACCATGACTCCTGAGGACACATGGAGAGAGGAGAAACACTGAGACCTTCACCCCACCATGACTCCTGAGGACACATGGAGAGAGGAGAAACACTGAGACCTTCACCCCACCATGACTCCTGAGGACACATGAGAGAGGAGAAACACTGAGACCTTCACCCCACCATGACTCCTGAGGACACATGGAGAGAGGAGAAACACTGAGACCTTCACCCCACCATGACTCCTGAGGACACATGAGAGAGGAGAAACACTGAGACCTTCACCCCACCATGACTCCTGAGGACACATGGAGAGAGGAGAAACACTGAGACCTTCACCCCACCATGACTCCTGAGGACACATGGAGAGAGGAGAAACACTGAGACCTTCACCCCACCATGACTCCTGAGGACACATGGAGAGAGGAGAAACACTGAGACCTTCACCCCACCATGACTCCTGAGGACACATGAGAGAGGAGAAACACTGAGACCTTCACCCCACCATGACTCCTGAGGACACATGAGAGAGGAGAAACACTGAGACCTTCACCCCACCATGACTCCTGAGGACACATGGAGAGGAGAAACACTGAGACCTTCACCCCACCATGACTCCTGAGGACACATGAGAGAGGAGAAACACTGAGACCTTCACCCCACCATGACTCCTGAGGACACATGGAGAGGAGAAACACTGAGACCTTCACCCCACCATGACTCCTGAGGACACATGAGAGAGGAGAAACACTGAGACCTTCACCCCACCATGACTCCTGAGGACACATGGAGAGAGGAGAAACACTGAGACCTTCACCCCACCATGACTCCTGAGGACACATGGAGAGAGGAGAAACACTGAGACCTTCACCCCACCATGACTCCTGAGGACACATGAGAGAGGAGAAACACTGAGACCTTCACCCCACCATGACTCCTGAGGACACATGAGAGAGGAGAAACACTGAGACCTTCACCCCACCATGACTCCTGAGGACACATGGAGAGAGGAGTAACACTGAGACCTTCACCCCACCATGACTCCTGAGGACACATGGAGAGAGGAGATACACTGAGACCTTCACCCCACCATGACTCCTGAGGACACATGAGAGAGGAGAAACACTGAGACCTTCACCCCACCATGACTCCTGAGGACACATGAGAGAGGAGTAACACTGAGACCTTCACCCCACCATGACTCCTGAGGACACATGGAGAGAGGAGAAACACTGAGACCTTCACCCCACCATGACTCCTGAGGACACATGGAGAGAGGAGAAACACTGAGACCTTCACCCCACCATGACTCCTGAGGACACATGAGAGAGGAGTAACACTGAGACCTTCACCCCACCATGACTCCTGAGGACACATGGAGAGAGGAGAAACACTGAGACCTTCACCCCACCATGACTCCTGAGGACACATGAGAGAGGAGAAACACTGAGACCTTCACCCCACCATGACTCCTGAGGACACATGAGAGAGGAGTAACACTGAGACCTTCACCCCACCATGACTCCTGAGGACACATGAGAGAGAGGAGAAACACTGAGACCTTCACCCCACCATGACTCCTGAGGACACATGGAGAGAGGAGTAACACTGAGACCTTCACCCCACCATGACTCCTGAGGACACATGGAGAGAGGAGAAACACTGAGACCTTCACCCCACCATGACTCCTGAGGACACATGAGAGAGGAGTAGGGCATTCACCAATAGTGATTTTTTAGTATTCTAATTAAAACCCATTGCCAGCCAAATTTAAATATGAATGTGCGCTTATAACGCCAGGAAATAGCTATATTTAATCATTATAATCACATCAATTTACCAAGCCACATTGAAATACCATACCACAAAATGACCACTAGAGTGAGCCATAGACCATAGACTGTGGAAGCCCCCATGTTAACCCATGTTAAAACCAAGGTTCACAACATTCAAGGATGGGACGATGACGTCGATCCCCATTGACATGAATGGGAGACCCGCGGGCCGCCATCTGAGCTCAATACTGTTCAATTCGTGCTTGATCGTCTAAAACCACCATCAGTATGGGCACCGGAACGTATACAGATGCCACACAGAAAGTTTCCGAATCAAAATCCGACCTAGTGAAGCTGCGTGAGGGTCGGATGGTTTGCATTGAGCCTAGCGGCTAGCAGAGGCCTACGTAAACAGGAAGCTATGGCTTAAAGGTGACGTCATAATCGTATCCTTTTTTTTTCACGATTTACGTCTGTATACTAGCCGAAGGTAAGCTAACCGTTCCGCTCCGTCTATTAACCCAAATTAAAAGCTTAAACAATGCTTTTATATAAAAGTTGATAAAAGTCGCTTGGCAGGGAACTCCATAATGAGATTGTCGATCTAAAAGTCGTCCGGCCCTGACTGAGTTAATCAACCTCAAAGTATTCGAATAGTCGAATATTCGACAGGACTGGCCAAACTGTCAAATATTAAGTAAGCAAAAGGCGATCAACATGCTCAGCATGTAGATCTGCTATGTTCACAATATTTATCTGCGGAACTGAGTCACATTAAATGTAATACCTACAATTCCAAGTGCTTGTCAGGGTGGGGGTCCCCAGTTCAAATATGAGTATTTTGGGGGTCACAACCTAAATAGGTTTGAGAACCCCTGGTATAGAGCATTAACAAATTCATCCTTGACAACTCATTCTTATTACTTCCTATCTCGACAAGTTTTATAAACTATCTATATATAAAAATAAAAATAAAGAATATTCGACTTCTGTGAACAACGTCGAATAGTGACTTTGATATTTGAATATTCGAATATTCTAATATTTGGTAAATGCCCTAGAGAGGAGATAGTACATTGATTGCATGAGGTGGAAAGAAGTATTATTTTTTTTTACTTAGGTAGGGTAAGTGATTTAATTCACCTGCTTCTAATGATATCAACGCACTTAATGCGAAATATTCACGTGCTTTCAGACTCTTCAATGCAGAAAGTATCCAGGATACTTGGATATCCAGTATGCCAATGCAGAGATATTAGTAGTAAAATGTCGACATCTAGTGGTCAACCTCAGAGGAGCGCAAAAATAAAACCTGAGGTGATTCCCAGCCTCGAACCAGATGCCAAGATGCCAAGTATGCTCTGTTCCCCGGTGTAACGCCCCACGCCACAGACCCCGACGGAGCGGCGCGGTATTGGGCGCCGATGACCCCCGTGAGTCGCCACCGAGGCGAGCGCTAGCGAGCCGAGTTGCCGCGGCGAGCGGTGGGAACGGCGCCCAATCCCACTCAGCCGCGTTACCGAGTTATGTGCCGTTATGGACAGAATAGTAAATATTCAGTCCCTCACTATCAACATCTACCCCACTATCCACGTCATAGATAAATGCACAAAAAAGGAGTCACTTCATCCGTTCATTAGCTCAGTCAGTAGAGCACGGATGCAACAAACCCACGGTTTGGGTTCGATTCCCCTGAGGGGAACAATATTCAAGGCGAGAGATATCGGCGCATGCGTACTTCAAAGTATACCCAGTGCATATTCTCTGCATTCAAACGTCTGAGAAATGGTGAAAAAGTCGGATTGAATGCGAAGAGAGCAGTCGAAGCCGGTGTTTAATTTCAAGTTCTCATGTAGGTGACAGGCATGTGAGGGTTGAGGCGATGATCAGTGTCCCCAGTGCCCACACTTTTGTTTGCCACGGCATTGATAAGTTGTGCTTTGAGTATTGCTATTTGTCTTGTGACGTGACATATATAAGCGTTGACTTTTTTGACACTTTATGTACTGTATATAGAGCATCGCAGCGGAAGTGGTTTACTGGTGCCACTTAAAAAATCTTCATTCATTTTCCCCATAGACTTTTACAAAAATATTTATAACAATTATGTTAAGCCTAGAACCAAGCCATCCAGGATGGGCAGTGAATCATGACCATACAACCCTTGTTTCTATGAAAAGAACATTTTGAAAATATATTTTATTAAATGTAGTGTATCAAATAATTTAATATTAAAATACAGTATATTTTCACATAGGATCAAAGGTTTTATGGTCATGATTCACTGCCCATCCTGGATGGCTTGGTTCTAAGCTTAACATAATTGTTATAAATGTTTTTGTAAAAGTCTATGGGGAAAATGAATGACGATTTTTAAGTGGCACCAGTAAACCACTTCTGCTGCGATGCTCTACATTCTTCTTTTTTATTGTGCCTTGCTCTTTTTACTGTACACAACAGTACTTTTTTCTTTTCTTTTCATACTTAGCAACTTAGTAACTTTGTAAACCTAAAGGCCCATTCCCACTGCGCCAGATAACAGATAAAAAAATCTCTTTCTCCAGATATTTTCAATTCAAAGTGGATGGTAGATACAGATAAAAAAAAAATCTGCCACAGATAAAAGAAATATCTATCTTTTTATCTGTTATCTGTTATCTGGCCCAGTGGGAATGGGCCTTTAAACTGCTGTGTTGCTTCTGGGCGACTGGTTTTCCCCCTTGGGATAATAAAGGTATCTATCTATCAGAGCATGAGCAGGTTGGATGGTTGCATGGTTTCCTCCGCCATCGGTGTATGAGTGCGTGTGCGTGTGCGTGCGTGCGTGCGTGTGTTTGAAAGGGTGAATGTAATGCACAATGTAAAGCGCTTTATATAAAAAAGCGCTATATACATGCACCATTCACCACTTTACCATTATTTGACATGCTCTTGAGTGTGCGGCTAATAAACATGCAGTGTGCCCCGCTGACCTGCTGGGGGTGCTGTCCCCCCCTCCTCCGTGGTGGGGTTTCCTCTTGGAGGATCGAACGGGGGTGGGCGTGGCTGGTCCGGGCCGCTCCACCATCCTCTGGGGCTGGAAGGTGTGGTGGTTGAGGCTCTGCTCCGTCAGGTAGCGGTCCGTGGGGCTCAGGAGGAGCAGGCTCTGGAGGGACAGGGTGGAGGAAGACTTTTTAACCAATTTTTTTTATGCTGTAACTATTGAAAAACAGCAGATCTACAAGCTCACAGCGCGCGGCGAGCTTTTAGATCTGCTATTTTTGAAAAATCTAGATTTTCTTTTTTGCATGTCTTTGAATATACAATATATTTCTCAAAGCAAACTTTTGTAACTCAAGTCTCTGCTACTGGGGGGTCCCTGGAACAACATGTTTTGAGATCGTCGGTCCGCGACCAAATGCATGTACTTTTGGGGGTCCTTGACATGAAAAAGTTTGAGAACCAAGGAGGATTTAGAAGACATTCATAGAATCAGGTCAATATATTCAAAGATTTTCACGATTTTTCAAAAATAGCAGATCTACAAGCTCACAAGTGAGCTTGTAGATCTGCTATTTTTTTAATAGTTGAAGCATAAAATAATAATAATAATGATGATTACTTGAGTAAAAGTACAAAAGTATTAATCTTATCCACCGGTTTCCGCGAGAATTTACTGTAGAAGTACTGTATGTGTGGGACACATCCGGAGAACAGCAGACATACAAGCTCACATCGCGTTGCAGTTGCAACCGCTGTGAGCTTGTAGATCACTCTCGGCTGTGACGCCGGAACTGCCGCACACCTTCTGCGCAATGCATGATGGGACGTTAGAAACTTGTGGATAGAATCTGTTATCTTTATGAGCTCAGTTCGGGGCAGGGACATGCTGGGCCCCTGATTCAGCCCGGGAAAAAGAGTTGTAGAGGCCCTCATTGCGCGCTATAGAGAGAGATCTCTCTCTATCGCGCTGCTGCTACTCAAAGATTTGCCATTTCAGATCATGACAAGTGACAAGCCAGTGGGCCAATTACTGTACATGAGTTATATTTCGTCGTTGTCGGGTGGAAACCTATGTCCAAAACCGCTTGTTTTGTATTTATCATTTTAAAAATGATTTAAACTAGTGAAAACAGCCGATCTACAAGCACACAACACCTCGCACCGCGAGGCGTTGTGTGCTTGTAGATCTGCTGTTTTCACTACTTTTGTGCAACGGCCTTGTATGATGAAGCAGGGCTTTGCTTTGCAAAAAAAATGTATACATTTGAAACTTGGAGATACAAGGTTTCTGCCCGACAGTGACGATTTACTTTGTTGGCTGCCCAGCCCCCAAAATGGAACGAAGGCCGACATTTTATTTTTAATTTTTTCCGGCCTGGACCGGCCGGGAATGAACCGGCCGCTCAGGAGTTGTCTGGCCAGCACGTCCCTGGTCCGGGGCTCTCCCCAGGTTGGCAGAGGGAGAGCAGCGCCCAGGACTACAGCTTAGGCAACTGGCACTGGGTGAAAAAAGGGGTTACAAACTCATGGGATGCAAATTTAGCAAGAAATAAATACGTAGTGTATAATTAAAGGGTCAAACTCGTTCTTCTGCTATACCACAAAAATGTGGAACGCCTTACCGAAGGCCTTAAAGGAGTGTGGATCACTAGCATCCTTTAAAATCGCCCTGAAAAACCACTTACAGGCAGCAGCCGTTCGCAACTGGCAATGACAAACCTAGCCCAGCCCTACCCTCCCCCTGACCCTTCTTTGTATTTACCTACTGTATGTTTTTTTCTTTTTTTCTTTTTTTTCCTGACTATATCTACAGCATAGTACTGTGTTCTATCCATCTGTCATTCAATGTTATATGAGATACTTCAATGGTTTCCTATGGAAATAAGCTTAGTCTTTTCTAGGATCTCCTTTTAGTAGACCTTGTACCAGTGAACTGTACCGTCGTGAAACTGTACATTTTCCTATGCAAACTTCTAATAAAGTCTTCAATCAATTCAATCAATCAATATAAAATATCAAACATGGAAATGGAAATACCAAAGTAAAGTAAAAAAGATATACAGTAATTATTGTAATAATATTTAAAACTAGTACTTTAGTACATTGCTTGAGTAAATGCACTTAGCTACTTCTTCCCTCCCCTGGATGCTTGTCATTTCTCCGCCCACCTCAGATGTTTGTCCCGCCCACAGCCTGAACATTCTGTACAGTAGCTGTCAGTGACATTGACCGCCCAGCATGACCCTGACACGGTTGTTGGTGGAACAACACTCTCTGTGACACACTTTACACCCAGAGAACACACACACACACACACACACACACACACACACACACACACACACACACACACACACACACACACACACACACACACACACACACACACACACACACACACACACACACACACACACACACACACACACACACACACACACACACACACACACGCAGCCTGGCATGGACTATTTGTGGCACAAAATAAAATTAGCCTCTTTAAAAGAAATCCTGGTAGCACAGCCAGTTAGAACACACAGTCACACAGAATCCAGTCTTGTCTTCTTGCATAATACCTGATGATCTTGTTTTTCATTTCATTAATGAACCACGTCACTTTTAAAACATGAACGTGTTGATTTTACTGTATATACAGATATGGTAGCCACTGCTTTTATATATCGTTGATTTCTGGCCTAAAATCTGTTCTTTCCTTCTTATTATCCTTTTTAGCATTCTTGTACAACTGTACCTCTGTACTGTTTGCAACTAATAAAGTATTCAATCAATCAATCAATCAATCAATCAATCAATTTAACTGTATTTGATTTGCTGCATTTCTGTGATCCAGTCTTCTTTATTTTCTCTTCTCTATTCTAACTCTGAAGGATGTTGCTTGCACTCTTTTACATCTGTATTGCAGTGATGTAAAGTAACTAACCTACATTTAGTACAATTCTGAGGCATTTGTATTTCCAATTTCCAATACTTTTACTTCTACTCCACAACATCTCCAAATATTGTACTTTTACTCCACTATATTTATTTGTGCACTTTAGTTACTAGTTACTTGATTATTATTACAAAAAAGAGTACATTAAACACTTCAGCTCTATATCCATTTTGGTCATTTGAAAATAGACGATCTACAAGCTCACAATTTGTCGTGATGGCGACACATTGTGAGCTTGTAGGTCAGTTATTTCAATACCAATACTTTTTGTACTTTTACTCAAATAATTTTTGAATTCCGGGCTTTCACTTGTAATGTATTTCTACATTGCAGTATTGATACGTTTACTTAAAGCTATACTGTGTAAGTTGCTCAACCAGTGGTCAGTAGCTCTATAGCAAACCTCGGTCGCGTCCTCGTCTTTCGGCCGTTTTTCGCCGCGGACCGGGCCTCACAACCCCCGCGTCTGCCTCCACCTCGCCGAGATCTATCTTTAGAGGGGTCCCTGGTTCCTGTGCGTTCAGGCATTCCGGATAAACGACTTCTTCACCCATGCTTCACCGTTCACTCGAGTATAGAGACACACGGGAGACTACAAATATGGCCGCCCTAGCGACCCCACTTCAAGATGCGCTGTGATTGGCCGGCAGTGTATAACCCTCGCTGTGATTGGCATGGTATAACTTTAAAGTTATACCATGTAACTTTTTTTATAAAACAAATCTTAAAATTGTCCTAACTGTTACATCGCTAAAGTTTTAGAACCCCCACTCCGTTATTTTCAGCTTCTGAAGCCTTCTCTTTATATGTTTTCTACTTAGCCGTGACAGGGGCGGGATTTCCCGGCAAAATTACGTCATCATACACTACCGGCCAATCACAGCGAGGGTTATACACTGCCGGCCAATCACAGCGCATCTTGAAGTGGGGTCGCTATCACAATACGGCGGCCATATTTGTAGGCGCCCGTGTAGCTTGCCTCAACATAACAACAGCATTTACTCGGGTGAATGAGTCCCTTTCTCCGGAATGCCTGAACGCACAGGAACCAGGGACCCCTCGAAAGATAGATCTCGGTGAGATGGAGGCAGACGCGGGGGTGTCCGCGGCGAAAAACGGCCGAAAGACGCGTACGCGACCGCGGTTTGCTATAGAGCTACTGACCTCTAGGTGAGCAACTTACACAGTATAGCTTTAAGTAACAAATGTGAGTACTTTTCCCACCACTGTGTAATGATGTGACGTGAAATGACAAAGTGCCAATACAGTTGATTCTGACTCTGATCCTGATGTCTCTCTCTCTCCTCTCTCTCTCTGCCCTTTGTTTCCTGTCTCTTTACACTAGGGCATACATGGGCAACTGGCGGCCCGGGGGCAGTTAACATGAGTATATAATTAAATGTGTTTGAAATTAAATCAAAATGCTACATTTCAGGATTCCAATTCAAATTAACAAGAAAATCATTCAGGATTCCAATTCAAAAGAAGCAAAAAAATAGCCGATCTACAAGCTCAAAACGCATCGCAGCGCGATGCTTTTGAGCTTGTAGATCGGCTATTTTTTGCACTATTTTTTGCACTGTTTTTTTGACAGGAAACAAAGGGCAAAGTAGGTGTAGCAATATGCAGTGTGGCCCTCTGGAGTGAAGGTGGAAATATAGTGGCCCTCTGGAGTGAAGGTGGAAATATAGTGGCCCTCGCCATCATCAAAGTTGCCCACCCCTGCACTAGCGCATTAACGACTTGTGAGTCAACTCGACTCAGTAAAAAGTTGAGTTCAAGTCGACTTTATCGTTCGATGACGTCATCACATCACACACAACCCCCCAATAATTTTGGGGGGTCCCCAGATGATTAACTTAATGTGAAACATTGTTTTCTCACTCAACTGTAAACAAACCAACATAAAGTTTAAGTGTATAGAGGGTATCTGCACATTTCTAAAGCGCCAATTTAAGGACTTTTTTAATACCTCTAAAATTACAAATTTAACATTGGCCAAATTGTCAAATATATAGAGGCAGAAATTGTGAAATACATGTGTGAAATACATGCTCAGAACGCCTCGCAACGCGAGGCGTTCTGAGCATGTAGATCTGCTATTTTCACAATAGAACGCTTTTTTTTTCTTTTCAGCTTCGACTTTCTCTGGTGGGAGTCGACTTGTGTAATGAAGTCGACTTGTCGACTTTTTGGTTAATGCCCTGCTTTACACTGACCCATCTGGAATAAAACAGGGGGAAAAAGGACGGTTTATAAAAAGGTCAAAACTAGCCCAGCCTTCAAAGTCACCATGACTCACACGTTGATAAGGAGAGAGGCTCGTCCGCCTGCTCCACGCGGCGTGAAAACAAAACGCAGAGCCAACACAATGTGCTCTTTCTGTGGCGCGGCGGTGACTCACTACCTCGTACCTACACGGGGAACGCACACGAGTGCACCAGCGCTGCTGCGGCGCTGCCCACGGGCCTCTCTGACAGAGCCTGTGTTTGCACGCAGTCACAGCAGCAACCAGTTGTTTTAACTATTAACAACTTGGGAGCCAAGGTTTCTAACATTTCTAGCTGTTGCTGCTGCCACCATTGACTTACGCTTTGTTTCGACGTGCCTCGCAAGCTTCGTGCGTGTGCACGTGCGTGTCCAGAGAAGATTGAGGAGGATAATCCATGTTTCAAAGTAGAATCTAAAGCAATGTTAAGTGCTTCCGTGATTTCTCCCCCAGAAGAGCTGCATGCACTGACTGGGTGACGTAATGGACTCAGGTCAGTCAAAGGGCAGCTGCAGGCTCGTAGAGTTAACTGTTTGTTGCCTCGTCTGTGAACGAGATTGGCAGGGGGACACCTAGTGGCCATAACTCGTCCCTGAACGAGTTTGGCTCCCAAGTTGTTAAAAAATAGCAGATATATACAATAGGGGTGTAATGATACATTTTAACAGCGATACGATACGCACCACGATACATGGTTAACGATTCGATTCAATGATTTAAAATCAATATAGTAACTATTTAGCAAAGAAATTAAATCTGTGTAAAACGTGTAAACAATCTATTATAATGGCAGTAAACGCTGTGGTTATCTAGCAAATACTTAGACATTATATTTCAACACATATGGACAAACCCACCTTGACATGAACACAAGAGATTACACACATTAACGATAGACCAAGATTGGAAACCAGACCAAGATTATGGAAAGGTAATTAGACCCCTCTTTTTCATTTTCACTCTTAAAGTTGCCAAATACAAAGCACAAATACTTAGTTTCCATACAATCAATGATTTGCATTGCAAAACGATTCGATACCGATTACCACATTTTAAAACATTACGATACAAAGCCAAAACGGTACGTTATTTTCCTTTTGCAAACGATATAGTAGATCATTGCAAATTAAAATAGATTTTTAGATTCAGTTATATCATTACAGCCCTAATATACAACCTTGCGAGGTTGGCGCGGCACGCAGATATCCTCCACTGACATGAAACCGCCCCCCCCCTTCCCATTGAAATGCATCGGTGGAACGCGGACTCTCATAGGTATGTTGGTGTGTGTGCAGACTGTGCACCCTAACAGAGTATTGGTATGTTGGTGTGTGTGCAGACTGTGCACCCTAACAGAGTATTGGTATGTTGGTGTGTGTGCAGACTGTGCACCCTAACAGAGTATTTCCACATTGTAGTATTGATGATACTTTTACTTAAAGTAAAAGATGTGAGCACGTTTTTCCATCCCTGGCAGCATACAGCTCTACTGGTGTGAGCTGGGAATACAAGCACACACACACACACACACACACACACACACACACACACACACACACACCAAGTGGGACAAAGAAAATGACCCACATAGGTTTTTATTAATGCAGTGCCTACCATCTCACAGTGAAACACCTGATCTTTTTCCTTATTATTATTCCAGCCGTTTCCTCAGCCTGTTTCTGACCCCAGCGCTATTTTCACTGCCCCAGACGAAGTATGAGCAGATTTATTAATGCATGAAAAGACTGTGTGAATACTAACAGAGACCTGTGAAGTGTTCAGTACGTCATCATGAACACAGTGTGAATACTAAGAGAGACCTGTGAAGTGTTCAGTATGTCATCATGAACACAGTGTGAATACTAACAGATGTGTGGAGTGTTCAGTACGGGAGCGTGACAACATAACATTTGTTCTACGTCCCAGTATTTCGACGCGGGTGAATGTTAATGTTAACAACTCGGTCCGTCTTGGTTCAGATTACCACGGAACCCGCACGGTTCTGGGTTCTGTTTATCATGTAACAGTAAACCCCGACTCCGGCGAACAAGACAGCGCTGATTTGGGACAAGCGCTGGAGCTGCAGCTGTGAAGCTTGATGTATGCTTCGCCGTAATGGCCGTGTTGCGTATCTATAGCAGACGTACAAGCTCATAGCGCAGCGAAATGTTGTGAGCTTGTAGCTCTGATATTTTCAGTACCTCATCATGAACACTGTGTGAATGCTAACAGACGTGTGAGGTGTTCAGTACCTCATCATGAACATTGTGTGAATGCTAACAGACGTGTGAGGTGTTCAGTACCTTCATCAGGTCCAGCAGGTCGGTGGTGATGATGCCCAGATACCTCCTGTCCAGCGTCTGGGGGTGAGTCACCGAGGGGAACTGGAGGGAAGAAATATAATCATCTTTATTGTCCCTGAAGGAATATTTGTCTTCACAGAGAAACAAACACATAATCATATAAGACAACACAACAGATCACAAAGACATCCTCAGGTCCCCAATATGCACAGAAATCCCTCTTAGCGACGGGGGGCGAGGCAGATTGTTTAGTGCAGCGATGGCTGAGGGGACAAAACTCTTCAAGGTTCTATCTTCACCCTGATGGCATGAGGTGGAAGTAGCGGTGCATGGATGATCTGTGTAATTTATTATTGAGAGTGCTAAGCGTGTGATAGAGTTCTCAACAGGCCTGAACATTAAGGCCCGGCCCTAACTCGGCCAGAGGCCCTACCGACTAGTTAGCATACATTTTAGGCCCTACCCTACCCTAAATGTCGGGTCGGGTTCTGGTATGGTCGGGTTCTCATTACTCTATCACAGAGTAATAGTAATATTGAACCCTAGAGGAATTTTTCATTGAGCCCAGAGGCCCTACCCGGCCCGACTAATTAGCATACATTTTAGGCCCTACCCTACCCTAAAAGTCGGGTCGGGTTCGGGTATGGTCGGGTTCGGGCAGAATTTGAGAACTCTAGCGTGTGATGGCCTTATTGTTGTGAAAGAAAGAAAGAAAGAAAGAACGAAAGAACGAAAGAACGAAAGAAAGAAAGAAAAGAAAGACACACAGACAGACTTCTTATTGATCCTGAGATGAGTCCAGCCTCGGTAGCAGCACTCCAGTAAAGCATCAAACAAAGATGAACATGCAGGCCAGGCTTAGAGAGAACAAGCACAGATTACCCAGTAACACTTAAGGCCACTTTTAACCGCACAGATTCGGCGACGATTCGGCGGCGGAAGGCGGCGGAAAGCGTCTGTTGCCGAACGGGAGCTCATCGTCAGGTTTTCGGCAGCGGGTCGGGAACCTTATCGACCGAAAACTGGAAAACTGGACTTGCTCAGTTTTGTTCAGTCACCCCTCGCCGTCGGTAAGATTGAGGGAGTTGTAGAATAGTTTACTACTGCTCCAAAACCAAGCCAAAACAAGCCAGAGACATTTTCCCGTCGCATATTTTTACTAAATACCATATTCTCAATCTCAACTCTCAATTCCTATTCCAATCGGATCCAAAGCAAAGCTAGTAGTAGGCTAGTAATAGTCCATCAAGTGCCCGTGTTGTTGTTTTCTTTTTTTTCCTCCTCTGCACGGAGAACAGAGCTGCCTCCGGCCGGGTTAGGGTTGCCAGATTCTGTGAGTGAAATACGCGACCAGGTCTATGAAAATAAGCCCAAAAGCGCGACCAGTTTCACCTCTGAACTCTATTACATTAGTTATTTTATAAAATAATGTTGAAAGCAAGGCCAAATAAGCAACTACACTTCAGAAACAAGCCCAAACAAAAGCAACCCACATCTAGCAACATTATAGGAAAACAGGATCAACGTTGCTTATAAGGAGCAGACCTGGCACCACTGCCATACAGTAACTACAGTCGGCGTCGTCTGAAAAAAATAAAATAAAAAATAAGTGCTTAGTTTTTTGCAGTTCTTTGCAGTCTGTGTACAGTCAGAAGGAGTCTCCTGTAGGCTGTTTGGTGTGTAGACACCTCTAGAGAGAACAAGCACAGATTACCCAGTAACACTTAGAGAGAACAAGCACAGATTACCCAGTAACACTTAGAGAGAACAAGCACAGATTACCCAGTAACACTTAGAGAGAACAAGCACAGATTACCCAGTAACACTTAGAGAGAACAAGCACAGAGAGAACAAGCACAGATTACCCAGTAACACTTAGAGAGAACAAGCACAGATTACCCAGTAACACTTAGAGAGAACAAGCACAGAGAGAACAAGCACAGATTACCCAGTAACACTTAGAGAGAACAAGCACAGATTACCCAGTAACACTTAGAGAGAACAAGCACAGATTACCCAGTAACACTTAGAGAGAACAAGCACAGATTACCCAGTAACACTTAGAGAGAACAAGCACAGATTACCCAGTAACACTTAGAGAACAAGCACAGATTACCCAGTAACACTTAGAGAGAACAAGCACAGATTACCCAGTAACACTGGCACCACAACCAGGGCAACCATCTAATCATAGAAGTAAGCAATTTACCCCGAGTGAGAGGACATTATGCTCTGATAATGTCCTGTGTTAGGGTGTTATCGGACGAGGCGAAGCCGAGTCCGATAACACCCTAACACAGGACATTATCAGAGCATAATGTCCGACCCCGAGTGGTAAATAGCTTTTCTACCACTTTTTCCCTTATACATGAAAGAAAACACATAGTTGTAACTTGCAAGGATCTTAAGTTACAATCATTATTGCCTATAAAACTTCCGCGAGACAGCAGATAGTTCCACCAACAACATCTTCTACTCACCAACAGATGGCGCCAACTCCATACTAATCCATGCGTCTAGCTTACAGCTAAGCTAACGTCAGTTAGAAGTACCGTTCCGGCCGTAAATAGAGGCTGTTCGCTTCCAGAAAGGCATAGGTTCAGAGAAAAGGGGCTTTAAAGTTGGCGGATTGCATTGGATCCAAATAAATCGGCGACTATAGCATGCACGTTAGTGAACATAGGACCGTTGCCACGGTCATTTGTTGGTTGGGGGAAAGGTGTTCCGACTACCTCCTGAAGTCCCCGGATGTACACTGAGGCTCATTGATCTCGGACAAGTCTTCACACAACTTTGCGGCAGTAGTTCTCTCATAACCTCCGGAATTTAGCCAATCAGAATCCAGTATTTGAACACGTGACTCGAAAAAGTGGTAGAAGACAGGATTAGAGGCCTTGTGTCATGCATTTATAACGCTAAAGACCCTGCTCTTTCTGCTAGTGTTGATTTCCTAGACAAAATTTTCAGCTGTTCCAATTCCAAACATGATGCAAACATGACCCACTTTGATTACTTCAGTAGTTTAATGCCTAGTATTCACATTGTATTGTCTTTTTATTTCCAATGTATTTGTATTTAAGTTCATAAAGTTAAAGTGCACTTTTAACCAAACCGATTCGGCCACGAATCGGCGGCGGACAGCGGCGGAAAGCGTCTGTTGCCGACAGGGAGCTCATCGGCATGTTTTCGGTAGCGGGTCGGGAACGCTATCGACCAGTATCGACGGAAAACTGGAAGACTGGACTTGCTCAGTTTTGTTGAGTCGCCCCTGGCCGTCGGTAGGATTGAGGGAGTTTGCTACTGCTGCAAAACAAAGCCTACATTTTTACTAAATAGCATATTCACAATCTCAACTATCAATTCCTATACTAATCAACTCCAAAGCAACGCTAGTAATAGTGATGTGTGTTGTAGGCCTATTGGTAAGAGCAGAAAAAAAACAACAACGCACATAGTAAAATCTCTGCTTCCCCCGTCCGGTTGCCAGATTCTGTGAGTGAAACAAGCGACCAGGTCTATGAAAAACAAGCGCAAAAGAAAACAACCAGTTTCACCTATTGAGTTCAATTACATTAGCTATTTTCTAAAAGAATGTTGAAAGCAAGGCCAAATAAGTAACTACACTTCAGAAACAAGCCCAAACAAAAGTAACCCACAACTAGAAACATTATAAGAAAACAGGATCAAAGTCGCTTATAACGAGCATACCTGGCAACAGAGTGCGTGTAAAATAGCTACTCAGAAGGAACTGGTTTCTAGGGTTAGGACCCGCCGCAGTGGTGTCCGGTAAGAACTTAACCGAGATGCCTTGAATCGTATGAGAGGCTCTGAAGTCTTGCTGGGAGAACTAGCTGAGTATCTTGAGATGGCCGGAGGCGATGACAAGCCACAAGCCCAGGTGATCCTGGCGACAAGGTCCGTGCCGAAGAACGCTTCTGGCTTCTCCGGTGTCAAAGGCTCCTATTTATAGGGCTTGTTTGTTTATGAAGGTGACATCAGCATGATGTCATCCTGATGAGGTCACTAACTAGACATTTCCATATATGGGCCGCTCCTTTGTGTACGATGTGATATCACCCTGATGAAGTCAGCAGCTAGATGTAAGCAATTTACCCCGAGTGAGAGGACATTATGCTCTCATAATGTCCGCAGTGAGGGTGTTATCGGACGAGGCGCAGCCGAGTCCGATAACACCCTCACTCAGGACATTATGAGAGCATAATGTCCGACCCCGAGTGGTAAATAGCTTTTCTACCACTTTTTCCCGTATACATGAAAGAAAACACATAGTTGTAACTTGCAAGGATCTTAAGTTACAATCATTATTGCCTATAAAACTTCCGCGAGACAGCAGATAGTTCCACAAACAACATCTTCTACTCACCAACAGATGGCGCCAACTCCATACTAATCCATGCGTCTAGCTTACAGCTAAGCTAACGTCAGTTAGAAGTACCGTTCCGGCCGTAAATAGAGGCTGTTCGCTTCCAGAAAGGCATAGGTTCAGAGAAAAGGGGCTTTAAAGTTGGCGGATTGCATTGGATCCAAATAAATCGGCGACTATAGCATGCACGTTAGTAAACATAGGACCGTTGCCACCGTCATTTGTTGGTTGGGGGAAAGGTGTTCCGACTACCTCCTGAAGTCCCCGGATGTACACTGAGGTGCATTGATCTCGGACAAGTCCTCATACAACTTTGCGGCAGTTGTTTTGTCATAACCTCCGGAATTTAGCCAATCAGAATCCAGTATTTGAACACGTGACTAGAAAAAGTGGTAGAAATCTCCATATATGGAGATATCGAATGTGAGGTGAGGTGAGATACGTCAGTCATTTCCATATATGGAGATTCAACTTCAACGGGTAACAATGGCTACCTAACGACTAGCCACGTGATGCGAAGATGAGTGAGGGTCTTTGTAACAGCCACCCCCAGACTTTCCGTGGAAATCTGTACAAGATCGAGAAGGCCCGAACGGAAACCCTTAGTCATCTGGCCACCCCATCAAAGATAAAAGGGACATCTTGTCAACAGGCTGGAGTTGGCCACCCCGTACCGGTTCTGGTCTGAGGTGATAGCCTGCCACCCCGTCAGTATGTAGGGGTCCAGATATCTGCTTTTCAGGTGGGGTCCCATCCGGATGATAGACGGGTCTCTGCCTATCCAGACCTGGTCTTACTGGGGATCGAGACCTACTCCTATATCCCGATGGCTGATCATCTCCAGGATAGTCGTTATGATCGATGACTTCGATGTTCTGGCAGGTCGGGATGAGCTGAGGTTACAGTCTCGTGCCGCCGCCCCGTTGGGAGGTAAGAGTCCTGATGGTCCTGTACGCTTGGTGGATAGGTGTTTCTCAAGTGGGGTCCCATATCCTCAAGACCTGTGTATCTTGATCCCTGATGCCTAGGACCTCCGGAGCCCTCAGGCTCTAGAGGTAAGGGGGGACCCACATCTTCGGGACCTGGGCTAAGGACCTCCAAGGCCAAGGACCTCCAAGGCCCCCAGGCTCTGGCGGCAACTGAGGTCCCACATCTCTGGACCAGGTCATCTCAACTCCTGATGACTAAGGCCTCCGGAGCGCTCAGGCTCTGGAGACGAATAAGGTCACACATCGTTGTGACCTGATCATCCCATACCTTTACGACAAGGACCTCCAAAGCCCTCAGGCTCTGGAGGCAAATAAGGTCACGCATCTTTGTGACCTGGTCGTCCTATACCTTGACGACAAGGACCTCCAAAGCCCTCAGGCTCTAGAGGTAAGGGGGGACCCACATCTTCGGGACCTGGGCTAAGGACCTCCAAGGCCAAGGACCTCCAAGGCCCCCAGGCTCTGGCGGCAACTGAGGTCCCACATCTCTGGACCAGGTCATCTCAACTCCTGATGACTAAGGCCTCCGGAGCGCTCAAGCTCCGGAGGCAAATAAGGTCACGTATCGTTGTGACCTGGTCGTCCCATACCTTGACGACAAGGACCTCCAAAGCCCTCAGGCTCTGGAGGCAAATAAGGTCACGCATCTTTGTGACCTGGTCGTCCTATACCTTGACGACAAGGACCTCCAAAGCCCTCAGGCTCTGGAGGCAGTAAGGTCACTCATCGTTGTGACCTGGTCGTCACATACCTTGACGACAAGGACCTCCAGAGCCCTCGTGCTCTGGAGGCAAATAAGGTCACGCATCGTTGTGACCTGGTCGTCCCATACCTTGACGACAAGGACCTCCAAGGCCCTCAGGCTCTGGAGGCAACTAAGGTCACGCATCGTTGTGACCTGGTCGTCCCATACCTTGACGACAAGGACCTCCAAGGCCCTCAGGCTCTGGAGGCAAATAAGGTTACGCATCGTTGTGACCTGGTCGTCCCATACCTTGACGACAAGGACCTCCAAGGCCCTCAGGCTCTGGAGGCAACTAAGGTTACGCATCGTTGTGACCTGGTCGTCCCATACCTTGACGACAAGGACCTCCAAAGCCCTCAGGCTCTGGAGGCAAATAAGGTTACGCATCGTTGTGACCTGGTCGTCCCATACCTTGACGACAAGGACCTCCAAAGCCCTCAGGCTCTGGAGGCAAATAAGGTTACGCATCTTTGTGACCTGGTCGTCACATACCTTGACGACAAGGACCTCCAAAGCCCTCAGGCTCTGGAGGCAGTAAGGTCACTCATCGTTGTGACCTGGTCGTCCCAACTGACGACAAGGACGGCAATGAGGGGCAAACTGACGGCAATGAGGAACTGATAAAGAAAATCTGCTTCACACGCTCTCTCACCTGCTGCTGTAGTTCCCTGATGATTCCGTCCTGTGTGCGGACTTGTTGCTTGGCTGCCACTGCCTTTAGGCCAGCATGCCTCACGCCATCCCTCCTAGACGATTTTGGCATCTTGTTACTGCGGTAATTCTATTGGAGGCAAATAAGGTCACGCATCTTTGTGACCTGGTCGTCCTATACCTTGACGACAAGGACCTCCAAAGCCCTCAGGCTCTGGAGGCACGCATCCCTATTCCCGGGTTTCGGCACCATGTAAAATAGCTACTCAGAAGGAACTGGTTTCTAGGGTTAGGACCCGCCGCAGTGGTGTCCGGTAAGAACTTAACCGAGATGCCTTGAATCGTATGAGAGGCTCTGAAGTCTTGCTGGGAGAACTAGCTGAGTATCTTGAGATGGCCGGAGGCGATGACAAGCCACAAGCCCAGGTGATCCTGGCGACAAGGTCCGAGCCGAAGAACGCTTCTGGCTTCTCCGGTGTCAAAGGCTCCTATTTATAGGGCTTGTTTGTTTATGAAGGTGACATCAGCATGATGTCATCCTGATGAGGTCACTAACTAGACATTTCCATATATGGGCCGCTCCTTTGTGTACGATGTGATATCACCCTGATGAAGTCAGCAGCTAGATATCTCCATATATGGAGATATCGAATGTGAGGTGAGGTGAGCTACGTCAGTCATTTCCATATATGGAGATTCAACTTCAACGGGTAACTATGGCTACCTAACGACTAGCCACGTGATGCGAAGATGAGTGAGGGTCTTTGTAACAGTGCGCATGCGCACAACTGCGTACAGTAACTAAAGTCGGCGTGCAGTCGGCTGGAAAAAAATGTGCTTAGTTTTTTGCAGTTCTTTGCAGTCTGTGCAATCTCCTGCACAGTAGTATTTTCGGTGTGGAGGCACCTTAACATAAGTATAACTAAATGCATTTAAATTAAATGCATTAATTAATTTAAATGATTCCAATTAAAAAATAGCGGTAACACTTTCTATATTGCATCAGGAAGCATTATGTGTGTTTATAAGGGTAGTTATGAAGCATTATGAATGCATTATAATGCATTATGAATGCCCTCATAATGCATTATAAGTGTGGGCTTCATAGAAAGTGTTACCAAAATAGCTAACAATAATTTAGGATTCCAATTCAAAAGTAGCAAAAATAGCAGATCTACAAGCTCAAAAAGCACGTTTTGAGCTTGTCTGCTATTTTTGCTACTTTTGTGTGACATAGAAAGACGAAGAGATTCATTTACGAAAAAAGTTAAGATAAGGACAGTATGCAATGTGGTCCTCTGGAGTGAGTGTGAAATATAGTGGTCCTCTGGAGTGAGTGTGTAAATATAGTGGTCCTCTGGAGTGAGTGTGGAAATATAATGGCCCTCTGGAGTGAGTGTGGAAATATAGTGGTCCTCTGGAGTGAGTGTGGAAATATAGTGGTCCTCTGGAGTGAGTGTGGAAATATATAGTCCTCTCCATCATCAAAGTTGCCCACCCATTTATAAAGACACACATGGTGTCTTTATAAACGTTCAAAATGTTTCACAAGCTTGTAAAGCGTCTCCTTTAAGGCTCTGTTGGTCTACTCTAAAGCACCCACTGGCACCCTGAGGGGCCACGCAAACACACCGCTTACATGAAACACTGTGACGGTAACATCTCTATTCAAAATGTTTCACAAGCTTGTAAAGCGTCTCCTTTAAGGCTCTGTTGGTCTACTCTAAAGCACCCACTGGCACCCTGAGGGGCCACGCAAACACACCGCTTACATGAAACACTGTGAGTCACCATGACGCACTGACGCAGTCTGTCACTGCACTGAGAGAGAGAAACCACTGATCACTGATCACATGCCTGCACTGTCTGCATCCAGTAATCTCAACACATGAACACTGTTTCACCCCTTTCAATTGTACATATTTTATTGTGATTGTATTGTATTGATTGATTGTATTGTATTGATTGTATTGTATTGCATACACTTCTGCTTTGGCAATGAAAACATATGTTTTCTTTAGCCCCATATAGAACCTCACCCGTCGCTGCATACTGTTGTGCTCCGAGATGAGGTCCTATAAAGGTATGCCAGTAGCCTAGTTCCAGACCCTGAATCGCTAGCCACACCCCTTTAATTTTTTTGTTTCGGCGATTCAGTCTAGAATCGCTCTCAATGAGGAGGCCTGCCTCGGTTGAAAATCCAAACGGGCGAATCAGCGTCGTGAATCAGCGTCTTGTGATCAGCGTGGGTGGGGGTTTCCCAGAACTCATGTGTGTTTCCAAGTACACCAGCGCCGCCGCCGTACCGTACCGCACATCGTGTCGCGGTAAAATGCGGTAAATTGCGGTAAAATGCGATCGTATCGATCTCGCTATGAAACACCAGTAGCAGGCATGTTATGTTGTGTTTGATTACTAGTTCGTAGTGCTCCTATTCTGACTGTTTCTTTGGTTAGCAAGTAGCACTAGCAAGCAACAGGTTAGCCACTAGCCAGCCAGGCACACATAACAACACTAGGTCATGTGTTGGTCGGTGAACCAATCGCTGAACAGTGCCTCATTTTGGCAACGCCCATCCCTGCAAACGCCGTGGGCGGAACTGACTTCAGACTGAATAATGAAGTGAAACGAAATGTCAATTCAGGCTGAGTGTCAGGCTAGTATGCCAGGGCTGGGGTAGAACAACTCCACGTCTAGGTAGAAAGAACAACCGTTTAAATCGTTAGTTTTGTAATGTTTTCCCATTCAACCGGAACCCCCCCGGCAGCAGATGCCAGTACTGTACTGTAGTCTTGCGTAGCCAGGGAGCATTTGCAAATCGCGTTAGGCAACATTCTGGCCATGCGAGACTATGCTGGGGCTTTTCCGGGGGAAACATTACAAAACTAAGGATTTAAGCGGTTGTTTCAAGCCCTGGTGCATGTTTTATGTACCCTGGGATAGGTAACCATAGTTTGGAGGCTACCTAGACGTGGAGGCGTTCTACCCCAGCCCTGGCATACCGTTATAGGACCTCATCTCGGAGCACAACAGTATGCAGCGACGGGTGAGGTTCTATATGGGGCTAATGTTTTCTCATGCCAATAAAGCCCACTGAATTGAGAGAGAGAGAGAGAGAGAGAGAGAGAGCAAGAGAGAGAGAGACAGAGACAGCGACAGAGAGACAGATACAGAAAGACAGAGACAAAGAGAGAGACAAAGAGAGAGAGAGTGTTGGGGGAGAAACAACTAAATCTATCTGAGAGTTCTGGGCAGAGTGGGCGATAGATGAAGAGATAGTAAATAGCAAACACACCCATACTTGTGTACCACTGGGTTGAATGATTATTAAATATATACGGTAACTGGTCCCTTGTGACGGCTCCCAGGCCAGTGTTGGAGATATAATCCTTGGTCTGCCAGAGTGGGTCTCCTCCCAGTGGGCCGTGCGGTGAGGACCTCCCTAGGGAGGGAGACGCTCTGGAGGCATCAAACTGGCGCCTGATAATTCTAACTTTTGATGCACACTACAAAGCTACGGGAAAAAAAAAAACTTGAGCTGCCTTCAACTCCACTTCAAAGAGGCTACAAGCTACAAAACGACCAAGTCTGGCCTTCTGATGGTGTTGCCTTGACTGTGAGGTCTTGCCACCATGCAGTATTTACAGAAGCCAACTGTTTTTCTTTCCCTGTAATCTGTATTCTTTAATTAACTGCTGTACCGTGTTTGGCAACGTGCTTGTCCCTCGTGGAAATCAATAAAATGTCGATCCCGGTAGGTTTTTGTGTTGTGTTGCGTGGTATCGTGCAGTTCTGGAATTACCCTCAGAGATAGGGCAGGTTTTGTGCTGTTGTGTGTGGTAGTGCAGTGCTGGCATTACCCTCAGGGGCAGGGTATTGTAGGGTGATGTGATGTTTAGTAGCCCAGTGGTTCTCAACCTGTGCAAATTATTTTGTGGGGTCCCCAGATGATTAACATTGTTTTCTCACTTGTTTTCTCACTCAACAGTAAAAAAACACCATAAGGTTTAATGTGTATAGAGGGACATTTCTAAAGTGACAAATTAAGGACCTTTTAATACCTCTAAAATGACAAATTAAACATTTGCCAAATTGTCAAATATGAGAGACAGAAATTGTGAAAATAGCAGATCTACATGCTCACAACGCCTCGCAACGCGTGTTATACAAAATGTAATTCCTCAACTCGACCTTCTGGTGTGGTGTGGTGTGGTGTGGTGTGATGTGGTGTGGTGTGGTGTGGTGTGGTGTGGTGTGGTGTGGTGTGATGTGATGTGATGTGGTGTGGTGTGGTGTGGAGTGGTGTGGTGTGGTGTGGTGTGGTGTGGTGTGATGTGGTGTGGTGTGGAGTGGTGTGGTGTGGTGTGGTGTGGAGTGGAGTGGTGTGGTGTATGGTATGGTATGGGGGTCCTCACCCTGAGGCCGTGGAAGCGGGGGTTGTTGTAGAACAGCTTCATGTGCTCGGGGGGCAGGGGTCCCAGGACCTTCTGGATGATGAAGAGCTGGTCCATCTCGCTCTCCCCCGGGAACAAAGGCTGCCCGTCACTCAGCTCCCCCAGGATGCAGCCCACCGACCACATGTCCACCGCCTTCCCGTAGGGGGCCCTGCGTGGGAGCAAACCCAGGGTTAGTGTTTGGGCCTTCCCATAGGGGGCCCTGTGTGGGAGCAAACCCAGGGTTAGTGTTTGGGCCTTCCCATAGGGGGCCCTGTGTGGGAGCAAACCCAGGGTTAGTGTTTGGGCCTTCCCATAGGGGGCCCTGCGTGGGGGCAAACCCAGGGTTAGTGTTTGGGCCTTCCCGTACGGAGCCTTGCATGGGAGCAGACCCAGGGTTAGTGTTTGGGCCTTCCCATAGGGGGCCCTGCGTGGGGGCAAACCCAGGGTTAGTGTTTGGGCCTTCCCATAGGGGGCCCTGCGTGGGGGCAAACCCAGGGTTAGTGTTTGGGCCTTCCCATAGGGGGCCCTGCGTGGGGGCAAACCCAGGGTTAGTGTTTGGGCCTTCCCATAGGGGGCCCTGCGTGGGGGCAAACCCAGGGTTAGTGTTTGGGCCTTCCCATAGGGGGCCCTGCGTGGGGGCAAACCCAGGGTTAGTGTTTGGGCCTTCCCATAGGGGGCCCTGCGTGGGAGCAAACCTTCATACGCCTGAGTTACACTTGCTTGCATGGTGGTGTCTTCATACGAAAATATGTTTCGTGATATACAGTATGTGCAAGACATGATGCAACGGCACCACATACTGTATATAGTATATTCTTGAATTAGGTGATTATGGCTCTATTTTTGCACACAGTGTGTGCACGGTTCCTACGGTTTACATTAGTAACTACAGTAGAAATGCAATTATCTTTATTGTTAATCATTAATCTATAGAAAAATAACTATTTATAATGGATGTATGTCTGCTGTGTGACCAATTGAAAGAAAGAACAATGGAATAAAATAAAATACACAATGAGCATGTATGAAAAATATACAACTTAAATCTATGTATTGCAAATAGCAGCCTGACTTTGTATGTATTTTTTCTATATTTATAGATAAATTAAAATTATATAAATTAATAATTTAACTGATAGTCAGTTAAATGAGTGTCAATAGACAGATTACATCCTTTATTATTGATTATCGGTTAAATCGGTTCATCATCCCTATTATTAGTAACCCTCTGATGCGTGCGTGCGTGTGTGCGTGCGTGTGTTTGGCCCACAGAAAGGAGTGTGGTTCCCTAGCATCCTTTAAAATCGCCCTGAAAAATCACTTACAGGCGGCAGCCATTCGCAACTGGCAATAACAAATCTAGCCCAGCCTCCCCTGAGCCTTCTTTGTATTTACCTACTGTTACCTACTATATTTTTTGCACCGTTTATTTTATTTTTATTTACTACTTTTTTTTTTACTATATCTACTGCATCGTACTGTGTCCTATCCGTCTGTCATTCAATGTTATATGAGATACTTCAATGGTTTCCTATGAAAATAAGCTTAGTCTTTTCTAGGATCTCCTTTTAGTAGACCTTGTACCAGTGAACTGTACCGTCATGAAACTGTACCTTTTCCTATGCAAACTTCTAATAAAGTCTTCAATCAATCAATCCTACCCCAACAGGAGACCTACAGAGTAACAGACCTACCCCAGCAGGAGCTCTGGAGAGCGGTACCATCGCGTGGCCACGTACTCTGTGTAGTTGGCATCGTTGCCCTCTGAGAGGTTACGGGCGAACCCTGGGGAGAGGAGAGGAGAGGAGGGGAGGGGAGGGGAGGAGCATATGAAGAGGTATTATGGTTCATATTAAGACCACCAGGGGCTGTTTGGTATACTGTAGTTCAGTAAACTCCAACGCCTGTTTGCTTAACGATTTTGACTGCTATGGCGATTACGTCATAGCAGCCATACTCCCCCTGACGTTGCCGTCCTTAAAATCGCTGAGCTTAAACTCTCTAATAAGTCAAATGACGGTGGAAGTGAGACGTTTCAACATTTACTTTTGTGTCAATTAATGCCTTAATAATGTCCAATTAATGGTCTATTAATACCCTACTTCATCATACAAGATTGCTGTGCAAAAGTTACAATTTAGCAGACTCATTAAGCAGACTCTCTTAATCCGGAGCGATTTACAATAAGCAAGGAGAGCACAAGGTAATACATTAAATGTACATACAAGGTTTCTGCAGACAGCGACGTACTGTACATTACAGGCGTACATTACAGGCGTACAACATAAATATGAACACGAAGGCCTTTCTGAGAGCCAGGCCAGCTCAAAGCTCAGTGGGAATGCATTAGCAAAATGGTAAAAATAGCCTCACTACCTCCGGTTCACATTTAACACGTGTCCTTTTAACAGTGTCTTAACCACCGAGAGAGCCTGTACAGCCATTATAACATGTAAGATGCAGTAAGACATTAAAGATGTAAAGTTGAAAGTCTTCTCTGGAAGAAGAAGATACAGAAACAGACATTTGTTTTTTCACTGTATGTCTAACTAGTAAGACACCCGAGGGTGGAATGCAACCTCAGGGTGCCCTAAAGGGCGAGGTTGCGCCAATTCTTGACAATCTGGCCAACCACAGCGTTTCTCTGACGATTCTAGTTGTTGTCATTCTGGGAGTTTGTTCATGTTTTTGTGAGGGTATCAACCCTAGGAGACACAGGGAGAACACGCAAACTCCACACAGAAAGGCCCTATCGCTCACACCCTAGGTTCGGTTGGCGATAGGGCCTTTCTGTGTGGAGTTTGCCTAAACATGGAGATGTGGTACAGAAGGACTCATATATGGGCATAAAAAGTATGTCATGTGACATCACTTCCTGTACAGACAGTCAGACAGACAGCCATTGACTCCGACCTAACAATGGCTACTGTCTATGACGGTAGTCCCATATGACATGATGTACTAGACTATCTCCATATATAGTGTTATCCACATCTCCATGTTTAGGCCAAACAGATTCGCTCCATTTCTCCATGTATAGGTCCAAATGCCCAACGTTGAGCTTGACAACGAAACGTTCTTAACACAGCAGCCCCCATATTTACTTTAGAAAATATGTTAAATTCTAAGTACGTTTCGAGTACCGGTTTGATACAAGAGCGAATAAGCACTACACTTCTGGAATCATGTGCGTCGACTTAAAGTTGGATCCAGGCCTAATAACTTTATCTGGCCGTCCCGTTGCCACCTCCTTGTTACATTTTCCTTTCTCCAGGTGGATGGACATTCTTTCATGGACATCCTTTCATAGGTGATCTAAGTCCAGCCGCCCGTATCAGATCAGAGGAGGATACCGCACATTGTACCTCATCCACCCTTTCTTCTCTCTCCTTTTGGAATCTTTATCCTCCTCCTTCTTTTTTTCTTTTTTATTCTTCTCTTTTTTTGTCTTTCTTAGTCTTGTGTATCCTTCTCTTTTTTTTTGTCTTTCTTCTTAGTCTTGTGTAGCCGCCCCGTACAGGAAGAGATGGGGACTTGAGGTCGCAAGTCAGGACTTGAACCTGTGACGCTGCAAAAGCTGGATTATCAGCCTAGATGTTTGGAACACTACCCTGTGTTCCCAACCCTAGGAGACACGGGGAGAACATGCAAACTCCACACAGAAAGGCCCTATCGCTCACACCCTAGGTTGGGTTGGCGATAGGGCCTTTCTGTGTGGAGTTTGCCTAAACATGGAGATGTGGTACAGAAGGACTCATATATGGGCAAAAAAAGTATGTCATGTGACATCACTTCCTGTACAGACAGTCAGACAGACAGCCATTGACTCCGACCTAACAATAGCTATACTGTCTATGACGGTAGTTCCATATGACATATTGGACTAGACTATCTCCATATATAGTGTTATCCACATCTCCATGTTAGGACTCATATATGGGCATAAAAAGTATGTCATGTGACATCACTTCCTGTACAGACAGTCAGCCATTGACTCCGGATTAACAATGGCTACTGTCTATGACGGTAGTCCCATATGACATATTGGACTAGACTATCTCCATATATAGTGTTATCCACATCTCCATGTTTAGACAGCCAATGACTCTGGCCTAACAATGGCTACTTTCTATGATTGACTCCGACCTAACAATAGCTATACTGTCTATGACGGTAGTTCCATATGACATATTGGACTAGACTATCTCCATATATAGTGTTATCCACATCTCCATGTTAGGACTCATATATGGGCATAAAAAGTATGTCATGTGACATCACTTCCTGTACAGACAGTCAGCCATTGACTCCGGATTAACAATGGCTACTGTCTATGACGGTAGTCCCATATGACATATTGGACTAGACTATCTCCATATATAGTGTTATCCACATCTCCATGTTTAGACAGCCAATGACTCCGGCCTAACAATGGCTACTTTCTATGACGGTAGTCCCATATGACATGATGGACTGGACTATCTCCATATATAGTGTTATCCACATTTCGTGTAGCCGCCCTGTACAGGAAGTGATGTCACAACTCGCTGACATCACACTGACATCACAGGATACGGAAGGACGGTCACGAGGATACGGAAGGAAGGAAGGAAGGAAGGAAGGACAGACACTCAAGCGACACGGTTCTTCAGAGTATATGCGACCTTCGGTCGCAATCATGCACATACCTGCAGCAAGCATGTGGACCTTATGCTTAAACTCATGTACATAAAGTTTTATTCTATGTGTATACTGTAAATGTCACAGTGTTTTTGAGATTCAGTGAGATTGAGACCAGGTATTTTTAGGCACGAGGTGGAGCAGGCGGTGCCTCCTTCCGGGCACTGCCCATAAGTTCCAACATCTCATTAGTCACTAGTCATTAGTCTCATTAGTAGTTAGGTTTAGGCAGAGTTTTACTGATGTTGGGGTTATCATTCACCAGGTTAACATTCACCAGGTTAGCATTCACCAGGTTAGCATTCACCAGCGTCGGACTAATGGGATGTCCGAACAATGAGACGTTGGAACAATGCCATGGCACCGGCTCATTCCATGGACTGGCCATAAGGTGGACTACAAAACAAGCGCTCCTCCGGTCCCAATCTCACTGCTAGCTCAAAGACACTGTATCATATACATTATGTATATATCTTAACCCAGGGCGTTGCGAGGCGTTGTGAGCATGTAGATCGGCTATTTTCACAATTTCTGCCTCTAATATTTGACAATTTGGTCCATGTTTAATTTGTCATTTCAGAGGTATTAACAAAATCAATAACCAAAGACAATGCATAGCTATTTTTTTCCAAGACCTTCCAGGACCCTTGATAAATTCCAAAACTTTTCCTGTACTGGAAAGATATTTTTCTAATTTCAAAATATTTCCAGGAATTTCATGACCGTGGGAACCATGTTAACCTCATGTACATACTGTATGTGCAGGTTTTATGCTATGTGTACATATGTAGATATCTGGATTTTTTTTAATGCTCTCCCTCTCCCTGCCCCCCCGCTTGTTTTCCATTTCTGGGAAAACAACAAAACGACAGAGCTTACACAGGAAAACATGAATTTCAGTCGATTCTGACCTTTCGATGGCTTCATGATGAAACATTGTCGTACTCACTGAACTAATGCTTCTGTAGACCTGACATTGCCTTGATAGAAATATATGACTCTCCCACCAGAGATGTGGGTGTGTAGCCATGGTCTGCGTGCGTGCGTGCGTGCGTGCGTGCGTGCGTGCGTGCGTGCGTGCGTGCTTGCGTGTGTGCTCGTGTGTGTGTGTGTGCGCTCACCAAAGTCACACAACTTGAGGACATCTTCAGAGCTGATGAGCAGGTTCTCTGGCTTTATGTCTGAGGGGGAGAGAGAGGGTTTATAAACTCTGTTGTACTTTGTTGTATGAGAGTACTGTGCAGCAGAAATAGCCGATCAACAAGCTCACGTTGTGAGCTTGTAGATCGGCTTTAAATGAGTTGTGAGCAATATTTTTCTGATAGTAAACAAGTAAGAAACAGTAAGTTCAGCAACAGGAGTCCCACTGGCTTGTCTCATGGTTTGAAATGGCCAATATTTGAGTAGCAATGGCGCTATAGAGAGAGAGAGATCTCGGTGCGTGGCCATCGGCTGCGCGCAATGAGGGCCTCTCCAACTCCTTTTCCCAGGCTGAATCATGGGCCCAGCACGTCCCTGGGAGTCCCCATGTCTTCCCAGCTCTTTTTTTCAGGTGCGTTGCCAATTTATTCCAATAAGGAGAGAGGAGCCATTCATCAAATAAACTTTTTATTCCTGTTCCAATTCTGTCTGCACATTTCTTAGTGGCATCACTTCCAGTTTCACTTGTTTATCCTGTATGACTATGGCTCAACTGACTGGATACAATTTGTATCCTTTTTTCTACCGTATATTCTTTATATTTTTTCTCTATCAAACAATTTTTGTAACTAATTTTTTTGCCCTTTCGCCAACCCCACCTAGGGTGTGGTTGACATGGAGGAGAGAACACGCCCCCCAGCGCCCCCAGCGGGAATCGAACCCAGGACCGCGCTACAGACAGCGCCACCGTACCCCCACCAAAAAATTGCATCCTGACCTGAAAATGTATTTCCTAGGGGTGTAACGATATAGTAACTGAATCGAAAATGGATTTTAATTTGCAACAATCTACTATATCGCTTGCAAAAGGAAAATATCGTACCGTTTTGGCTTTGTATCGTATTGTATCGTTTTAAAATGCTGTAATTGGTATGGAATGGTTTTGTGCCTTGTATTTGGCAATTTTAGGAGGGAAAATTAAAAAGAGGGGTGTAATTACCTTTCCATTCCATATAGCTACTCTTGGTCTATCGATAAATGTGTGTAATCTCTGTGTTCATGTAGTTCAGTTGAAATATGGGGTGCGTTCGGAAACCTGCACCGGGTGTGTGCTCAGTGTAGTGAGTGCAGTGGGCGTGACGTTGGAGAGTGCGTTCAGTGTGGCTTATTTACGAATGACCAGTTTTAACAGGCAGCTGTGAGCTGTGTGCTATTTTCTGAAAAGCAGCAGTTGCTGAGTATGCTAACGTAACGTTGCTATTAGGAGATGTAGGTCTAAAATTCACAACATTGGCATACCTGCTGTTAATTTACATGTTGATGTGTGTGAAACTATCAAGCCCAAACGACCAATTAAGCTGCAAGTGCGGTATTTTGCAGTTATTTCCTCCATTGTTCACAGCTGAGAAGCATTCGAGAATCGAGACACGGCCATGAAAACCAACCAATCAGAACACCGCACCACACCACCACACTGCCAAACCCCATCTTCTGAATAGGGTCGGTGAGTGCGTGCACTCAACACACCAGTGCGCCGCGCACTGGATTTCCGAACGACAACGCACCAAGTGCACCGAATAAACGAACGACAACATGGCACACCAGTGCGTTGAGTGCGCATTTCCGAACGCACCCACAATGTCCATGTATTTGCAAGATAATCACAGCATTTACCTCCATAATAACAGATTTTTTTACACGTTTTACACAGATTTCATTTCTTTGCTAAATAGTTACTACATCGATTTTAAATCATTGAATCGTATCGTATCGCCATGAATGAACCAATATCGTCCATGTATCGTATCGTTAATCATGTATCGTGATGCGTATCGTATCTTTGTTAAAATGTATCGTTACACCCCTAGAATTTTCTGTTTACTAAAGAGCTGTTCCTGAACAATCACTATAGCAACGATTCATGTACTTCGCCGTACATGGTACACGTGTGATCGTGGGCCTGCAGGAAATGACCCGAATACAGAATCCATTGCCAAAGCTATGCTCCTGCTTAGGTTACTATATAGATGCCTGTTCCTATTTCCTAGGCTGTTAGTATGCTGCCTGCTTTAGTATAGTATCACAGTTATACATGTCATGCTGCCTCATAGTGTAGTGTGCTCTATATGTCAGGCTGTACAATGCTCTCCTGCGGCCTTCATTCTGTCAATAAAGTATACTCAAACCTAGTGATCGTCTCCTGAACTAATCTTAACAACACATATCACCCACTGCACCTTTAAGAATGCACAGGCCGTGCATGGAAAAAGCGCGTCCCATAATGAATGAACGTAGTGTGTATTATTGACATATGTGTGGATGGATATAGCACAGGGCCATCTGCACGGCTGTTCCGCTGTCGTCGCGCTGCCAAGACGCTTCACACAGGCCATCTGGAGGCACGCTCCACTGCCCGCCATGTGACATAACACAAGCGTGTGTGTGTGTGTGTGTGTGTGTGTGTGTGTGTGTGTGTGTGTGTGTGTGTTTGTGTGTGTGTGTGTGTGTGTGTGTCATAACATAAGCTCTCATGTCCCGTGTGAATAATAGAAGAGGCAGTTACAGTACAGTTACAGTAGATTATGGAAGCCGCCAGGGCCGGCATGTCAGGACATTCAGGGGGCGTGTCCTAGTGAGACTGTAGATCAGGGGTTTTCAAAGTGGGTGACGGGGCACCCTGAGGTGCCGTGACGGCAGTCCAGGGGTGCCGCGAGATCATTTGATAATATTTGGAATTGGACACTTGAAAGAATATTTAGTATCATTTTAAACTTGAAGTACAAAGTTATTTTCAGTCAGTTCTAACCAAAATGGCTATTATCTCAACGTTTTCCTCGCAACATAATCACTAAAATATCGTCACTGTCGGGCAGAAACCTTGTATCTACAAGTTTCAAATGTGTATGGCGCTCTACAGACGGACAGCGGTTGCCGCCTGGGCTCCCGCTTGGATCTGCGAGGACCGCGCCGCGGTGATACACTAACACACTCGCTCTTTGAGTAAACGCTGCGCGGTATTTCACAAAGATGAACACAATCCATCTCTCACCGCCCGCGTACGCATGCACAAACGAGCACGCTCGCGGGGATTTTCACGGGACTGCACCCGCTCGCCTCGCCGCCTCTAAACTTCGCTGCGCGGACCAAATAGCCGCCCGCCTCTCATTGAAAATGAATTACTAGCAGGCGGTGACCGCGTACCGTCTGGAATCCCCTTAAGTCTTTTGGTAAAGCAAAGCCCTGCGACTGTCGCACAAAACTAGTGAAAACAGCAGATCTAAAACAGCCGATCTACTTGTAGATCTGCTGTTTTCACTAGTTTAGTATATTTTATAGATGATAAATACAAAACGAACGGTTTTGGACATACAAGGTTTCCACCCGACAACGACGATATGCTATAAATATAAGGTGCTGGGAGTGAAAATTATAATGTAGGGGTGCCTCGGATTTAAAAAATATTTATGGGGTGCCCTGAGACAAAAAGGTTTGGGAACCCCTGCTGTAGATTTCAACTATATGGATTGCGATTCGAAGTGGCAAAAAGTGGCAAGCACTTGCACAAAGAGACAACAAAGGCTTGAGCCCCTGCCCTTTTATCCGTCTGTAAAAAAGTGCCCTCTCCAGAACCATGAATGCAGTTTTTACTATGGTGAAAGAAATGCAAATTTCTATATTTTGAATATAATGGTGCATTTATAAGGCGCTTTACAATGCTTGTGCATTACATTCACCATTTCACACACACATTCATACACTGAAGGCAGAGGAAACCATGCAAGGCACCAACCTGTTCATCAAACAGTCCCCACACGGCTGCTCTACTTCCTGAGCCACTCCCACTCAATGCTTCAGTTTTATACTCTTACTGTATGATTTGCATCATTATTTTACTAATTTGTAGCTGAAATTCCTAGATCAGTGGTTCTCAAATCTTTTAATTTCAAGGACCCCCATAACTCTTGAGTGTGCAAATAGAACCATTTTACAGAGTTACTCAAGAAACCATGAGAGTCCCTGGACCCCACTTTGAGAACGACTGTCCTAGATTAGTTTTTAATTACACACAGTTATCAGATTTGGGTAGGAAACGGTTGTATCGGTAAATCTGTAGTTTCCAACAGGAGGAATCCTCCTCACCCCTGTGAACGATGTGATTCTTATGGCACAAGAATGGCAGTGGATAGCTTAGATTAACCTTTTCAGGCCGCGACCCCCAAAATAATCATATTTAAACTGGGGACCCCCCACCCTAAAGAGCACAAAGAGTTGAGGCATTACATTTTGTATAACACGAGGCGTTGTGACTCGTGAGCATGTCGATCGGCTATTTTCACAATTTATTTGACAATTTGGCCATTGTTTAATTTGTCATTTTAGACGTATTAAAAAGTCCTCAAATTGTCACTTTAGAAATGTGCAGATACCTTCTATACACTTACAACTTTTTGGTTTGTTTACTGTTGAGTGAGAAAACAATGATGCACATTAAGTTAATCATCTGGGGACCCCCCAAAATAATTTGGGGACCCCCCTGGGGGTCCCGACCCACAGGTTGAGAACCACTGATGTAGTTTAACAGAAAGACTCTCTCACCCCTGTGAACGATGTTGTTTTTATGGCACCAATGGACTAGCCTGGCGGGGCCCGACGTCATCTGCGTTCACTCACTCATTCCTTCCCCAGTATAACGTCTGGCCTTCGGCCTATTGGCAGCTTGAAAAGTGGGCGGGAGTACTTGCCTTGACAGACAGACTCCTCTAACCAATCAGCATAGCGAAACATCTCTCAGCCAGTCGGAAGAACGGCAAACAAACACGTCTTTTTGGCCGATGAACTCCGCTAGCGCATACTCCTGTTCCTTTTTAATTGTTGTAATTGATTCCAACTCTGAAATAACTTCACTTATTGCTTGTTTTATCGTTTCAGCGTTAACTGTTACACTTGTTGCATCGAGGGTAGCCATTGTTGTTTTGAAATAGCTGCAGCATGCATCTACGTCACCGTCTACACATGGACCAATCAGGGGAAGCTTTTCACTTGTTGTCAGGAAGACTACGTTTGTTGTACAGACAGCAGTCACTGATTGGCCCCTTTCAGAAAATAATCAGAATACTATACTGGGGAAGGAATGAGTGAGTGAACGCAGTATGACGTTGGGCCCCGCCAGGCTACCAATGGATGGCTTTGATTAACTGGTAGATAAAGACTCTTACCCCTGTGAACGATGTCGTTCTTATGGCACCAGTGGATGGCTTTGATCAGCTGGTAGATGTAGTTGCGTGCTTTGTCCTGTGGAACTCCGTTGGGCAGCTCCTCCAGAAGCTCCAACATGTTCTTCACACACACACACACACACACACACACACACACACACACACACACACACACACACACACACACACACACACACACACACACACACACACACACACACACACACACACACACACACACACACACACACACACACACACACACACACACACCAGATGACAAGGTTAACAACTTCAACAGCTCCACTAATCACGTTCAAACCAGATTTGGCTCTAAAAAAGGTTCAACTGAGTTCTCCTGCTAAACCACTAACAAATACATAGACACAATGTAGTCCACTAATAACAGTGGCACTGAAAAGTAATACCCTTTTTGAATAATAAAAGAAATTTAGTATAATTTTAAACTTAAAGTACAAAGTTATTTTCAGTCAGTTCTGACCAAAATTGCTATTATCTCAACGTTTTCCTCGCAACATTATTACTGTGGGGCAGAAACCTCGTATCTGCACGTTTCAAATGTGTACCAAGGCCCTGCTTCATCATACAAGACTATCACACAAAACTAGTGAAAACAGCCGATCTACAAGCACACAACGCGCGGCGAGGCGTTGTGTGCTTGTAGATCTGCTGTTTTCACTAGTTTAGTACATTTTATAGATGATAAATACAAAACGAACAGTTTTGGACATACAAGGTTTCCACCCGACAACGACGATATGCTATAAATACAAGGTGCTGGGAGTGAAAATTAAAATGTAGGGGTGCCTCGGATTAAAACAATATTCATGGGGTGCCCTGAGACAAAAAAGTTTGGGACCCCCTGGTCTGGAATTGTCTCTTGAAATGTTCTACCAACACAAATGGCTACAATCTAATAAATGGGAGGACACTTCTTTACACAGCCTGTGAGTCACACAAAAACGGCACCAGATGTCCTTCCTCCCAAGAGCATAGCAGACACAAAGCTTCTACTGTTTGATGTCTCGTTTCCTTTCCTTTTCTTTTTTCTGTTATCTTGGAGCGGCCCTCTTTTAACATCATTATACTTCATGCTGTTATGCAGGGATGTTTTAAGGAAAAGGAAAGGGAACTTGGAACACAACATCAATGTAACTTCCCTGGGCAGAACTTCCTGTACGCGACCGCAGTTTTCCCGGTGAACCTGTGCGCAACGGTGGGGGCCGATGGGCAAGGAGGGTTGCAAGCTTATGAGAAACAACTAAAATAAGACCTTAAAACCTGGCGTAAACAGTTGCGTGCATTAGCGCAAGATGACGATAAAGGAAATCACTAAATGAAAAACAGAAGTTTTCCATTTAATGATTTCCTTTGTCGTCATCATGTTTTCAAAACATTAAATTAACTTCTGAAAAGCCTACTAGGCTTTATGGCGAAAACAAGATAGATGAGGATAAAGGAAATCATTAAATGGAAAACATTAACATTAACTTCTGAAAAGGCTTCTAAGCCTACACTAGCCTACTAGTAAAACTAGTGGAAGCGTGAACTTGCCACACGTGAATAATTGTGGTTGTAAACAATAACACAGACAATGTACATTTCTAGTAGTGGGAAGAAGGGGTTATTATCATGGCCCCAAATAACTTTTACATATCTTGCAATTGGCGACGAGTCTCTTCCGAAATCGACAAGAGTGCCTCTCAATACATAGGCCTATTTAACCTCCATCATCTGCAATAGTCAGTGGTGTGTGTTCCCCACTCTCCCGCGCCCCCACCGTTGCGCTCAGGTTCACCGGGAAAACTGCGGTTGCGAGAACTTCCTGTACTTCCACAACATATTGTTAGCTATTCAGTGCCAGCTTGTTCTGGTGATTTTACAATGTTTTCTAGTGGTGATCATGTGTGCGCACGTGGGTGCGTGTGCACGCTGCTCTGTTCTGCAGCACACTATATAGGTCAGGGGCCAATTCTGATATCTTCACAAATTGGTACCACCCAAGGTGACCGTAAGTTTTTTTTTTTTTTTTTTTTTAATTTTGTCTTCCTACATGTCTTTAGTTTACATTTTGGTATGATAACCCTTTCTGAGACCCAGCCTAATTGATGTTATCAGCCGCTAGAGTCGGTGTCCCATTAACTTTACTATACAGGGGGAAAAAAAGCTAAAAAATAATCTGCTTTAAGTAGCATATGAGGGGTTAAACTAGGGGTTCTTCATGATTCTGAATCCATTGCAAGCATCTGTTTTGCACAAAAAACATTCCTTGGGCTAAAACGGCCCCCACAAAAGTGTGAAAATTGATGACTCATCACTTTTCATCACCAAACCATAGTCTTGTGGGGTACTGTTGTCCCCCCTCCCGGAAAGGGGGGGGGGGCCCTGCGGTTGAACAGGACTCGGGAGCAGTCTAGTTTGTGTAGGAAAGATTTGAGTGACTGTGAAAGAACTTTCTCCCAAGGTAAGATGAAGACATCATGCTTTATATAAACCCTATTATATTAAGCCTAAACGGTTCTGCCGCCATGTAGAACTGTTTTTAACAGTTGTTTTACTTAAAAAAAAAAAAAATTCCGGTGAAAAAGGGAAACACTGTTTGGGAAACACTGTATAATATTAATAAATCTATCGCACTGGAGAAGTCTCTATGTTGGCCAGCCCAGCCTAACAGTACTGTCATTTCAGCTCCAAGTGTTCAGTTTACAGTTTACAGTTTAGGCATTTAGCAGACGCTTTTAATCCAAAGCGATTTACAATAAGCAGATAAGACATCACAATAATAAACAGGATAATATGTCAGTACATCAACAGCAATATAAAAAATGCAAATTAATATCTATCTAGAAAAAAACTATATAATCAATAAAGAAAAAAAAAGGTTTCTAAAAAAAAACTAAAAACAAATGCTAACTAGCTTCATGTATGGTCATTGATTTTTTCAGTAGTGCTAAGGGTTTAGGTGGAGTCTGAAAAGGTGAGTCTTCATTCCACGGCGAAAGCTAGCGAGTGAGTCCGTTGTTCTAAGTGCGACAGGGAGTTTATTCCACAACTTGGGGGCCTGGAGGGCAAACTGTCTCGGACAAGTGGATTTTTGCCCTGGGGTTTTTAGCGAGGGTTCTGACAGCATCCCTGTGTTGGCTGATTCAGTGAGTTCAACAAGAAGATCTCTTCTCTCACACTTTCATATTTTTGCACTTTAGTTTATTGATTGACAGGAATTCTCCTCGAATATCATTTCCTTCACAGCTTGACGCCTGAGCTCCACTAGGCAACTGGAATCAATCAGGCGACATATGGTTCTGTCTTTAACCCATTTAGAACGGGTACACATTATTGTGTATCATTATTTTATGCCTTAACTATTGAAAAATAGCAGATATACAAGCTCACAGCGCGGCACCGAGTGCCGCGCTGCGAGCTTGTAGATCTGCTATTTTTGAAAAATCTTGAAAATTAGATTTTTGACCCGATTCTATTCACGATATTCCTGGCCCCGCCCCCGGCTTCCTGTTCATATCCTGAAAGAAAATAAAAAACATCATTTGGTTTCCTGTGTCCTTGCATTAAAGTGTCAGTAGAGGCGCAATGGGCTCTTGGCTCTGAATGAACCGGTGTTGCCATGTCTGCTTATAATAAGCAATTGGTGTCGTTGTTTATTGGGCTTACTTTCTAATATTTTTTAAACCAGTGGTTCCCAAATCTTTTCATATCAAGGACCCCAGATTAACAGATTTGTCCACAGTCGCAGACCCCCATCTGAAAATATGTGGTGCCAGGGACCGCCACACAGATTTGTGTTGTTAAAATGTTTCAAAAATATTCAAATTATTTTCGTTTTTTCTTTCCTATACATTTTTTAAATAGCAAATATACAAGCTCACAATGTGTCACAATGTGACACATTGTGAGCTTGCTGATCTGCTATTTTCAAATGTAAATGTAAAGTAGTAAAACTGAACCTAGTTAATTCTATTGGGCTTATTATTCATAGACCTGGCCGCTTGTCTCTGGCAATATCTGGCAACAGACAATTCCCTGTCACTTCCTTGGGATCTCTTGTTCTTCGACTTGGGAGGAAGTGAAAAGATGTTTAAAAATGCTCCAGCGCCCTCTGCAAAAGGAAAATGGCAGCCTCCATAGAATGGCCAGGAATATCGTGAATACGTTTCTTTTGAATCCTTCTGAGGTTTTTTGAAAAACCTATGTTTCTACAGTATGTCAGCAATCTGGCCAGCCATCGTCAAAGAAAAGGTCTGTTTCACTTTGGAGCTCAGTTAGTCTGTTCTTGAGAGACTACTATGTCAGTGGTTCTCAAACCTTTTCATGTGAAGGACCCCCAAACTGACATTTATTTGGCCACGGACCCCCATCTCAAAATATTTAGTTCCAGGGACCCCCCAGAAGCTAAATTTGAGTTAGAAACGTTCGCTTTAAAAATACATATATTCAAAGATTTGCACACATTTTCACGACTTTTTCAAAAATAGCAGATCTACAAGCTCTCTCTCATTAGCTATTTTTCATTAGCTAAAGCATTCAATAATTCTATGCCTAAACGGGTTAAATATCACTGCCTCTGATCCTGTCAGTGTCTTTTCAGAGAGTGTGGAGCAACCCACCTCCGTCCCCAGACACCACCCAGCTCCACCTCGTTAAAAGTCTGAACTGTCTGGAGTTGAGAAGGAAGGAAGTTCACCTGCACTGCCACCACCATTTAAAAGCTCTTACTATAAATTGTCTAAATTGCCCATTTTTGAGCGATGCTCCTTGAAGGAGCTAAGCTATTTTTAAGATTTGTTTTTGGGCCTTTTTTATGCCTTTATTGATAGGACAGTAGACTGACAGGAAATGGGGGGGAGAGATGGGGAGTGGCACGGAATTTGGAATCGCACATGAGTTAGTGAGGCCGTTCGTTTTCACGCCTGTCGGCAGGTTAGTTACTCACCAGTGTTGTTTCACTGAGGTTAGGTTTATGCAAAGTTTTACTGAGGTTAGGGTTAGGGTTAGGTTTAGGCATAGTTTTACTGAGGTTAGGGTTAGGGTTTAGATTAGGGTTTGGTTTAGGCATAGTTTTACTGAGGTTAGGGTTTAGATTAGGGTTTGGTTTAGGCATAGTTTTACTGAGGTTAGGGTTTAGATTAGGGTTAGGTTCAGGCATAGTTTTACTGAGGTTAGGGTTTAGATTAGGGTTAGGTTCGGGCATAGTTTTACTGAGGTTAGGGTTTAGATTAGGGTTAGGTTTAGGCATAGTTTTACTGAGGTTAGGGTTAATTAAGGTTAGGTGGTCGCACCTCTGAGCGGTCCAAGCGAACAAAAGCTTCCATGGGCGGGGTTTGCTCAGAACTCATGTGCATTTCCAAATAACGCGGGAGTGACACACGGCAAAGGTCGTTCGGATCGGGAATCGAACCTGCGACGCCGCCAGGCATCCATGCCTATTTGGCAATGCCTAAGTTGTATGCACCTGGACCAGTAGGCCAGCAGGCACCCCTAGGTGTGACTTTTATTCAATAAAACCTTTAGTTTGTTGTTACCGCGCTGCACTTCACACGTATCAATAATGCGCTAATAATAACGCTGCACGTCGCATTATTGTGCTTCCCTTGTGTGCTTCCCTTTATGGTACTACATATCCCAGAGAGCTCTCTGGCTGAACCCACCTTCTCCACATACTCAAAGACCAGGTAGAGCTTCCCTCTCCTGTACTACATATCCCAGAGTGCTCTCTGGTAGGAACCCACCTTCTCCACATACTCAAAGACCAGGTAGAGCTTCCCTCTCCTGTACTACATATCCCAGAGAGCTCTCTGGCTGAACCCACCTTCTCCACATACTCAAAGACCAGGTAGAGCTTCCCTCTCCTGTACTACATATCCCAGAGAGCTCTCTGGCTGAACCCACCTTCTCCACATACTCAAAGACCAGGTAGAGCTTCCCTCTCCTGTACTACATATCCCAGAGTGCTCTCTGGCTGAACCCACCTTCTCCACATACTCAAAGACCAGGTAGAGCTTCCCTCTCCTGTACTACATATCCCAGAGTGCTCTCTGGCTGAACCCACCTTCTCCACATACTCAAAGACCAGGTAGAGCTCCCCTCTCCTGTACTACATATCCCAGAGTGCTCTCTGGCTGAACCCACCTTCTCCACATACTCAAAGACCAGGTAGAGCTCCCCTCTCCTGTACTACATATCCCAGAGTGCTCTCTGGCTGAACCCACCTTCTCCACATACTCAAAGACCAGGTAGAGCTTTCCTCTCCTGTACTACATATCCCAGAGTGCTCTCTGGCTGAACCCACCTTCTCCACATACTCAAAGACCAAGTAGAGCTCCCCTCTCCTGTACTACATATCCCAGAGTGCTCTCTGGCTGAACCCACCTTCTCCACATACTCAAAGACCAGGTAGAGCTCCCCTCTCCTGTACTACATATCCCAGAGTGCTCTCTGGCTGAACCCACCTTCTCCACATACTCAAAGACCAGGTAGAGCTCCCCTCTCCTGTACTACATATCCCAGAGTGCTCTCTGGCTGAACCCACCTTCTCCACATACTCAAAGACCAGGTAGAGCTCCCCTCTCCTGTACTACATATCCCAGAGTGCTCTCTGGTAGGAACCCACCTTCTCCACATACTCAAAGACCAGGTAGAGCTTCCCTCTCCTGTACTACATATCCCAGAGTGCTCTCTGGCTGAACCCACCTTCTCCACATACTCAAAGACCAGGTAGAGCTCCCCTCTCCTGTACTACATATCCCAGAGTGCTCTCTGGTAGGAACCCACCTTCTCCACATACTCAAAGACCAGGTAGAGCTTCCCTCTCCTGTACTACATATCCCAGAGTGCTCTCTGGCTGAACCCACCTTCTCCACATACTCAAAGACCAGGTAGAGCTTCCCTCTCCTGTACTACATATCCCAGAGTGCTCTCTGGTAGGAACCCACCTTCTCCACATACTCAAAGACCAGGTAGAGCTTCCCTCTCCTGTACTACATATCCCAGAGTGCTCTCTGGCTGAACCCACCTTCTCCACATACTCAAAGACCAGGTAGAGCTTCCCTCTCCTGTACTACATATCCCAGAGTGCTCTCTGGTAGGAACCCACCTTCTCCACATACTCAAAGACCAGGTAGAGCTTCCCCCTGCGGCGGAACGCCTCCTTCAGCTCCACGATGTTCTCCTGCTTGAGGGTCCGGAGCATCTTGAGCTCCCGCAGGGTGGTCTCCTTGACTTCCTCATTCTCTGCAGGGGGAGAGAGGTCAGAGGTCAGTGTGGTCTCCTTGACTTCCTCATTCTCTGCAGGGGGAGAGAGGTCAGAGGTCAGTGTGGTCTCCTTGACTTCCTCATTCTCTGCAGGGGGAGAGAGGTCAGAGGTCAGAGGTCACATCAATAAAGATTCATTCAAGATTCAATACTTTATTGCCATGTCAACAGAATTGATTGGAATTTGTTTCAGTGCAGCTCTTAAAGCATACTGTATGCTAAAGCAGTGGTTCTTTCACGCCAAGTACCACCTAAGAAAATATGTGTCTCTCCAAGTACCACCAAATACCGGTATGTTAAAATACAGGTGCGTAGACCCACCCCATATATGCAGAGTTAACACAGGTAGCCAATATTTATTCCTTGGATTCATGGAGATTTTTTTTCTTTTTTTTTTTTTGCATTTCTAAGCCAATAATTTGATGACCCGGTCATCAAACAGATTTATCTATCTGTGAACTTCCCATGCAAACTGATGATATTTCTAATGTGATTAATCTGTTCTCAAATCCTCTATTAATGGCTAGGTGTGCCGGCTGTGCCCTCATGCTCATTTCAGCACAGCTGACCAAGCAATCAATTGCTTGGTCAGAAGAACTACCTGTAGTATAATATAAATATTTCACTCCACTTATATATTTTTTCTTATTTTTGGGAAACTCCTCTGAGTACCACCAGAGGGGTGCCCATGTACCACCAGTGGTACACGTACCACAGTTTGAGAACCACTGTGCTAAAGCATAGACCAAGCTCCGCACTATGGGAGACAGAGCATTCTATGCAGCCGCCCCCCTGCTGTGGAACTCGCTCCCAGACCACCTAAGAGCTCCACAGTCTGTTGATGTTTTTAAAAGAGGACTAAAGACTTTCCTTTTTAACAAAGCTTTTGGTTAGCTTTTAAAACCCTGCCCTTTTTTAACTTGTTTTAACTTGTTTTGACTGCTCTTTGCAAATGCCTTATCTTGTGTTTTTATTTATCTGTACTGTAGCACTTTGAGGTTTGTTGTCAAATGTAAAGTCAATTACAAATAAAATGTATTATTATTATTATTATTATTACTGTACATACATTGACCATGAGAAGCAGCTTCAAGACGTAAAGTGCGTATAAAAAAAGGGTCAGCATTCAAGAGACGGACAGCTTCAGGATAGATACTATTCCTGAAGCGGGTGGTCCTGCACTTCATAGACCAGAGCCAAGGGTACGAACAAGGAGCTAGCAGGGTGGAAGGGGTCAGCGATCACCTTCTGCATCCAGAGGCGGCTCCAAGGGGGGCTAGAGGGGGATTTAGCCCCCCCTGATGAAAGCATAGCACCCCCTAAGCCCATTTGTGATGAAAAATATTTAAGGAATACATAAATTAAATATACATGAATATGTGAAAGACAATTGACAGACTTCTATGTAAACCATACTATAAAATCATAATGTTTATGCTGGAAAGCATCTTCAGCCTCACAAAAACCCTATCCAATCACTCACAGTCCTCAGATTTGGAGCTGGAAACTGCCAATGATTTGATCTGTTCAGTTATCAATACCTTAAGCGAGAGAATCTCGTTTGTCATATTAGTACTATTCATTATTGTTTGTTGCCAAAATTAATTGGCCCCTGCTCTACAAAAGCCAGCTCCCCCATAGTCCACCCAGTCACAATTCTCTGGAGCCGCCGCTGTCTGCATCCTGCGCTTGGTGCGTGTGGTGTAACTGGAGGAGACAGGTGGAAGGGCATGGCCCGTGATCTTATTGATTCAGTGCGCACTACCCTTTCCAGCTGCCTCCTCTCTAAGGCGGTTGTATTGTGATTGAGAAGACGAGGACACTCTCCACAGTAGCTCTGTAGAAGTGAACCATCGCACCACACTGTGATTCAGAAGACCAGTACACTCTCCACAGTAGCTCTGTAGAAGTGAACCATCGCACCACACTGTGATTCAGAAGACCAGGACACTCTCCACAGTGGCTCTGTAGAAGTGAACCATCGTACCACACTGTGATTGAGAAGACCAGGACACTCTCCACAGTGGCTTGTAGAAGTGAACCATCGTACCACACTGTGATTGAGAAGACCAGGACACTCTCCACAGTGGCTTGTAGAAGTGAACCATCGTACCACACTGTGATTGAGAAGACCAGGACACTCTCCACAGTGGCTTGTAGAAGTGAACCATCGTACCACACTGTGATTCAGAAGACCAGGACACTCTCCACAGTGGCTTGTAGAAGTGAACCATCGCCTCCCCAGACACAACACACTTAAAATACAGCTCTGTATGGAACACTTCCTCATTCTCTGCAGAGGGAGATCAATCACATCAATACAGCTCTGCAACGACGGCACTGGAGGAAACTCTGACAGTCAAAGCCTTTTTAATTACAGGGTGTAGGAAGATAACGTTTTGATGTCAACACATCTTCATCAGGTCATGAGATGCACCGGACCAGCTTGAACATGGCTTGAGGCATATTGATGAACCCCTTTGTTCATCAATAAAGGTATAAATAAAGGTATCAATAAAGGAGAAGAGAAGAGAAGAGAAGAGAAGAGAAGAGAAGAGAAGAGAAGTAGTCCATGAAAAGTGTTAAAGATTGCTGCTGTGTTGTAGAGCATCAGTTCTCAAACTTTGACAACTTAAAAACAGGAACAGAAAAACCATGACCCCAGACACAGATAGGTCTCAGCCTGGCAGCTGTGTGTTTTTACCATTGTGTCTCACCTCACACAGCTCACTACAGTTAGGGGTGGGCGATATGGTGATAATGATCGTTGAGACTACCTTTTCAGAGATATCATATATATCATGATACAATTGAGGGAGCCTTGTAAAAAATCTTGTTTAATTGTTAATACAGAGATTCATTGCAGAATTTAATTTTTAAACCTGCATTTTGGTCTAAATCAGTGGTTCTCAAACTTTAAAATGTCAAGGTCTCCACTTAACTCTGACAGCATACAAATGAAACCAAATGGACCCCTAAGGGTCCCCATTTGGTTTCATTTGTATGCTGTCAGAGTTACATACTTGTAAAGTTCAATTTAGACCTCTCAAAAGGAATCCAGAGAGTCTTGTTTTTGTCAAATAACTTGAAAAATAACCATAAAAACCAACGTGAAAAAGAATTGTGATGAAATCATGTATCGTGATACAGCTTGGAAAACCCGCAGCCACGGTCTTTTGTGAGCTCCATGTGCCTGTATGTTGATTGATGTCATAACTAAAGCACACTGTCTGCCTGTTGTATGTTGATTGATCTCGTACAACTAAAGCTCTTCCCCAGGGAGGAGGTGATGAATGTGGGGGAGCTACCAATGCCCATACAGCCCTGGCATATTAATGTGATCGGATTGATTCAGGTCAGGTAAACCTGGAGACTCGCAAGGGATACATTTGTTGTTGAGAATCTGTTCTGCGTGCTTTCTGCTGGGGTCCTGTAGGTCAGGACAACAAACCTGTCTGGACTCACAGATCTAACTGAATCTAACTGAATCCGTTCTAAAACGGATAGGCTGGATTAGGAAACTCCGGGTTGTGGCAATCCAGGATAATCAGCGGAGATTTTGGGGGCATTTACTGTGCTTGATGACTTTTGGGAAGGCGTATGCAGAGTAGTGTGACGCTGCGCTGGCTGAGAAAGCTTGTCCCCTTAATTGGCCTCTTTCTCAGCTCAACACAGTATCCTACTATCCACGTATCACAGATCCGTGTTCAAATCAAAAGGTTCTGTCAAAATATGCGTAGTTTTTACGAATGTGTCTACAGAAAGGTTCCGTTGCTTCTATTGGTATTATTCATTCATCCCACAGATAAGCAGTTATTTCATTTTCTAATGGGCTATACAGTATTGATATTCTAAGGCCAAAAATGTGTGCTTTTATTTTCTATATTCTTTATTACCACGTTGAAATCGTGCTATAATTAAAGTGTGGGGTCGGCAAGAAAATTTCTCTGAAAAAAATGTTAATAAAAGTTTTGAAAACCCCATGTAACAGACGAGTGGACTCTTACCTTCACTGTCCTTGAATTTCTTAATGGCCACAATTTCATTGGTCTCCTGGAAGGAGAGAGGGAGAGAGACAGAGAGAGAGAGAGAAAGAGGGGGAGAGAGAGAGAGGGGAGGGGGGGTGAGAGAGAGAGAGAGAGAGAGCAGCTTGTTAGAAAACAGCACTGCTGTTCAGTGTTCATCTCTGTAACGTTTTCAGGCCAAGGACCCCTTAGTTGAGAGAGAGATGAAGCAGGGACCCCCACAACCTGTTCATAGATTCCATATTGTTTCATCGTTTGACAGCACGATCATCAGTGTAATTTGGATTCATGTCAATTTGTGTTTTCAGATATTTAACCACTTGAACGGTCAATACTTAAAAACCTGACCTTTCACTCTGTACTTAGTCTGCTCTTTTTCCCCTCTACACCAAAGCTCTTTGCCGAAAATGGAGATAGCCGATCTACAACGTCTCGCGCTGCGAGGCGTTGTGAGCTTGTAGATCTGCTAATTTTGGCTAAAGTTCTCAGAATATGGACGCTAGGGTTAATATAAAAAAGGACAAAAAAGTTTCTATCACTCACATGGATCACATTTGGAGGACCCCCTGTTGTAACAATGGGGACCCCCTAGGGGTCCCGGACCCCCTGGTGAAGACCCCTGCTGTAACTTACTACAGTAAAATACCATCTCCTCCACTGCTGTTACTGCTATGAATGAATGATTGAATGATTGATTGAACGAACGAACGAACGAACGAACGAACGAACGAACGAACGAACGAACGAACGAACGAACGAACGAACGAACGAACAAACGAACAAACGAATGGACCATCACTCCACTACTGTTAAGGGCTTTGCAGAGAGCCGTGATTTTTCACACACACACAAAAAAAAGGTACGATTTCATTTTTTTTAAAGAAACCAATGATTCTCTATGACCTCATGCACACCTGCTCCGAATGTGCCGTGCGGCAAGTAGCTGCGGCAGTGCGTTTTTTGCCAAATCGACCCCTCAATTTGTGCTTCTTTTAGCATGCGGGAAAAACTCATTTGACTCCTTTTATGAGTCCTTTTCGGATCTGCAGTGTGGATTTCGCACAGCCTTGCACACCAAATCCAATGCGTTTTAATCATGCAGCAAACGGGAAAAACGCAATGTTCATTATTTGACATGGACATCGAAATCAATTTTGAAAAACGTGTCGATGCATTCATTCATCTCCAGTACATTTGACTATAATGATTGTCTTTACAGACTCTCCCTAATAAGCAAGCACTGCTGTTCAGTGTTCCAGTCCTTACCAAGAAAGTGCTTCACAGCAGGACTCCAGTCACCGTTGCTTCATGAAACATTTAAATGGTTTTAGGACCAAAAATACATTTCGGATCTTAGTTGTATCATCATAATCATGAATCATCCAGAAGTCATCTGGGACAGCAGCGCTGCTTTTAGTGCTTTATGTCCCCAGAATCAGAACTAAAAAATAAAAATAAAAAAAAACGTTGGAGAGGCAGAGTTCAGCTTTCCATGCTCCACATATCTGGAAGGAACTCCCCGAACACTGCGGTTCTGCCAAGACGCTCACTTCTCCTCAATCAAAGATGAAGAGTTGAGGACCTTTCAGTGGCGTCAGTTCAGCAAAAGCTAGGGTATGGCAAAGATGGGAGTCCTCATGGAAAAGAGGCATTACATTTTAACACGGTTATATTGTGAAAATAGCAGATCTACATGCTCACAACGCCTCGCGCTGCGAGGCGTTGTGAGCATGTAGATCAGCTATTTTCACAATGTCGGTTTCTTGGTCTGGATATGGCAGCCTGGAACAGTTGTTCAAGTGCAACTAAACTTGGCATGTTAGTAAATGTGCCACAATCAACAATAATGCATTGCACCTGTGCAGCTGACCTGCGGAACCTGGGAATATACCATTTTGTCAAGATGGGGAGAAGTGTGGAGAATAATTACTATTTTGTTACATTTTGCATTTCTAGTTATTTTACTGTAATTTAACAACATAATAACCAGCGCAGATAGACAAAGAGACATTCATGGATTTATATTTAAAAGTAACTTTTATTTTCCCCCCTGGATCCAGGGTATGGCAGCTGCATACCCCTGCCATACCCAATTGATGCCCCTGAGACCTTTCTCTCACTTCTGCTGAATCAAAGATGAAGACCTCTCTTTTCTGCAGTGGTTTTGTACTTACTTGTAAGTAAAAGTATCAAATACTGCAATGTAGAAATACTCTGTTACAAGTAAAAGTTTGGAAATTCAAAATGTACTTAAAGTACCAAAAGTATAAAAGTACAAAATGTTTGAACAAAGCAGATCTTCAAGCTCACAACGCATTGCGATGCAACACATTTTTTGGAGCTTGTAGATCGTCTATTTTCAAATAGCCAAAAGTATAAAATATGGCTAAAGTGGTTAATGTATGTTTCATAATATTATAATTTGTATCTGCAAAGTAACTAGTATCTACATTTTACAAATAATTGTAGGGTAGTAAAAGTACAATATTTGGATCCAAGATGTAGTGGATACTCCAGTAAAATACAAATACGGTCAAAACTGTCCTTAAAGGGATATTCCACTTTCAACAGGGAGCAGTGGTAGGGCCTCTCTCCACTTACAAACCCATTGTAACTTCAAACTTCATTTTAACCATGATAGATTCATTAAAAAACACCCATTATTTTTTCTGGTGACTCATTTTACCTTCCTAATACGTGAGCAGGCCGTGTTTTTTCGATAACTTTTTTCATTTATTTTTAATAATTATTTGGGAAAATGGAAAAAATGAAATACAAAAAAATAATTATTAAAAATAAATGAAAAAAGTTATCGAAAAAACACGGCCTGCTCACGTATTAGGAGGGTAGTATGAGTCACCAGAAAAAAAATAATGGGTGTTTTTAATGAATCTATCATGGTTAAAATGAAGTTTGAAGTTACAATGGGTGTGTGTGGGGAGAGGCCCTTGGCCTGGAGGGCCTGGTAACATTTACATCAAATATCTAAATATGCAATCAAGCAAATTAAAAACTGTTCAGGGTGTTCATAAAAGCCTGATTAGATGATAAAATTACCAAAAGTTTTTTTGAAAGTGAAATATCCCTTTAAGTACAGTACTTGAGTAAATGTAGTTAGTTACTTTACACCCCTGCTTTTCTGCTCTTCCGCTGCCTTTCTTTAATATCATTTCTCAATTTATTCTCTTAACTTTCTGTTTTATTTTTTAAAAAGTCTACTTTTAATTGAATTCAAAATGTCCTTTAATGAATGTGTTTCTCTTGCTCTCTCTGAACGATCTGTGTTTGATTAAAGTGGATTAAATCATGGGGAGAGAAGTCACAGGATACAGATTAAACAAGTGAAATTGGAAGTGGAACACACTATCAAACTGAAGCTTATAAATGCTCACAGCAACTGCCACTGTAGGCCTACAACTCCTGCTACAGAAGGTACAGATTCTACTACTGTAAAAGTCAAGACAACTGGCACGTGCATACATGTTCAATGCAGTGATATGACAATATACTGTAGATCCAGGGTGCCCACACTTTTTTGACTTGGGAGCTACTTTTAAAATGACCAGCTGAACATGATCTACCCACCCCAAAACATGGAATAGTGACAATGGCATAACATATACCGGTAATACAAGCTCACTTTGGGTGCGTTCGGAAATGCGCACTCAACGCACTGGTGTGCCATGTTGTCGTTCGTTTATTCGGTGCACTTGGTGCGTTGTCGTTCGGAAATCCAGTGCACGGCGCACTGGTGTGTTGAGTGCACGCACTGACCAACCCTACTCAGAAGATGGGGTTTGACGGTGTGGTGCGTCGGTGCGGTGTTCTGATTGGTTGGTTTTCATGGCCGTGTCTCGAATGCTTCTCAGCTGTAAACAATGGAGGAAATAACCGCAAAATACAGCACTTGCAGCTTAATTGGTCGTTTGGGCTTGATAGTTTCACACACATCAACATGTAAATTAACAGCAGGTATGCCAATGTTGTGAATTAGACCTACATCTCCTAATAGCAACGTTACGTTAGCATACAGCAACTGCTGCTTTTCAGAAAGTTTGCCTTCAGAGTTCAGAGTGAAAAAGCACACAGCTCCCTGTTAAAACTGGTCGTTCGTAAATAAGCCACACTGAACGCACTCTCCAACGTCACGCCCACTGCACTCACTGCACTGAGCACACACCCGGTGCGGGTTTCCGAACGCACCCTTTGTCTTGAAATGAGAAATAGTGGGGGGAAAAGACTTCATTCCATTCTGTATGGAAGTGGTACGTTTTCTGGTTCTTTGTAATGCTACCGACTCTTGAACAAAGCATTGCATTGCATGAGGGATGAGGGGATGCCTAGAAGCCATGAAGGACAGGCCCTTCTTGATGTCAATCAATCAAGTCACCTCTTTATATTTTAATTATATATTTTTAAGGGCATGTCATGTGATCTACCTGCACACCCTTGGTGATCTGGTAGATTAATGATCTACCTTTTGGGCACCCCTGCTGTAGATGCATAAACAATAATGAATAAACAAACACAGGCCTGAACAGATGAGTGGCGGTACAGTACAGTACAGTACAGTACAGTACAGTACAGTACAGTACAGTACAGTACATAGTCAGAGCTCAACAAGCAGCGCACGGTGCCAGAGCCAGATGGAGCTCCAACAGACTGACTTCTACTTGCCAGCAGTCGGCGTGCGCCGGAAATAGTGGATCTACAAGCTACTTGGGCACGCAGCACAACACTGTCTACTGTACAAGCTACTTGGGCACACAGCACAACACTGGCACACAAACAAAGGTCCCAATACTACACATATCAACGTTTTAATCAACATCAACAGACGCAAAATTATTGAATGTTTTCTTTGCTTGCTATTTATTAAGTCCATGAATTAAATACAGAGGGCTTTCAATGTAAAAAAAGACCATATAAGGTCTTATTTGGGATGTTCCTTTTAGGCAGGGTGTTTAACTGTACTTGTACTGGACTACATTTATATTGTATTGACTATACTTGTACTGTTCTCCATTTTTGTCTAATAAAATAATCAATCAATCAATCAAGTGCAAATCCGCCATCGTTCCATATCCGCTCCAGAAAGGAAGCCGGAAAATGAATGCTATTGGCTGGAGGGCGGGTCTTCACTCTGTATACACTCTGAAAACAGCCGATCTACAAGCTAACAGATGGGCTATCTTCAGAGACAGCGGTGACGCTCTACTAACGCTCTGTCTCTGACAGGAGCTGGACAACAGCCGGGGCTGTGACTCATGGAGGCAGAGCAGAGCAGAGCAGTGTTGCACCTGTTGTTGTTGTTGTCGTTACAATGGCCTGGAAGCATTCCTCCTCTTCATCATCACAGCCCCTCCTCCTCCTCCTCCTTGGCAGTGGACGGCAGACCCCATGCATCTCCTCCAGCACATGGCCTACTTACAGTACAGCCTGCCTGACTGCCTTACAGCCTACTTACAGTACAGCCTGCCTGACTGCCTTACAGGGACGTGCTGGGCCCCTGATTCAGCCCGGGAAAAAGAGTTGGAGAGGCCCTCATTGCGCGCTATAGAGAGAGATCTCTCTCTATAGCGTTGCTGCTGCTACTCAAAGATTTGCCATTTCAGATCATGACAAGTGACAAGCCAGTGGGCCAATTACTGTACATGAGTTATATTTCGTCGTTGTCGGGTGGAAACCAAAACCGTTTGTTTTGTATTTATCATTTTGAAAATGATTTAAACTATAGTGAAAACAGCCGATCTACAAGCACCACCGCGTGCTTGTAGATCTGCTGTTTTCACTACTTTTGTGCAACAGCCTTGTATGATGAAGCAGGGCTTTACTTTGCGAAAAAATGTATACATTTGAAACTTGGAGATACGAGGTTTCTGCCCGACAGTGACGATTTACTTTGTTTGCCGCCCAGACCCCAAAATGGAACGGAGGCCGACATTTAATTTTATTTATTTTCCAAATGGCCGGCCTGGACCGGCCGGGAATGAACCGGCCGTTCGGGAGTTGTCCCGCTTTTCCCAATGGTCAGCACGTCCCTGCTGCCTTACAGCCTGCCTTACAGCCTGCCTGACTGGCTGCCTTACAGCCTGCCTTACAGCCTGCCTGACTGACTGCTAGCGATGGGATTTATGGCTCTTTGAAGTGAGCCGGATCTCTGGGATCCGTTCCTTTCAAAGAGCCGTTCAAAAGACTGTCTCATTTTAGTTACTGGTTACTTTGTGGATTTTGATTATAATTACAAATCACCTTCGGCCAAATATACATTTCGGCCATTTAAAAATAGCCACAGCCAGAATAGTTTTCATTGGAAAACCTGTGAAACGGCATATTCTGCATAATAAGTACTTTCTACTATTTGTACTTTTAAGTACATTTTGATACCAATACCTTTGTACTTTTACTCAAGTACATTTTAATTCCGGACTTACTTGTATTTTCACATTGCAGTAGTTGATACTTTTACATAAGTAGGTGCAATGGCATTGGTCAGAAAGCTCATTCGTTAGAATCTGGTGATGTTAACCTGGTGAAAAATACTATGCCTAAACCTAAACCTAACCCTAACCTCAGTAAAACTATGCCTAAACCTAACCCTAACTAAATTCTGACTAATGAGCTTTCTGACTTATGGGCAGTCCCCCTTAAGTAAAGAATTTTAGAACTTTTTCCACCACTGTTCATTTAGAAAGGAACGGCTCCCTACTGCGAACGGGATCCCATCGTTCATTTCAAAGAGCCGTTCAAAAGACTTGATTTGTTCGCGAACGTCCCACCTCTACTACTGGAGCTGCCTTACTGGCTGCCTGGGTATGTGAGCCTGTGGCTCTGTAGGAGCTAGCTGTGTGCTCCACTTCTCTATCTCCCTCTCTCTCTCTCTGTGTGTCTATGTCTCTCTACCTCTCTCTCTCTACCTCTCTCTCTCTCTCTCTCTCTCTGTGTGTGTCTGTGTCTCTCTACCTCTCTCTCTCTTTCTCAGAGAGCCACAGGCAGCATCACAGCACAGCAACATGGATCACAGCAGAGCCCTCCTCTCCTCTCCTCTCCTCTCCTCTCCTCTCCTCTCCTCTCCTCTCCTCAGGAAGTGAGCATGAGTCACAACCAGGGTTAGAGCCACGCAACAGAGAGACGCACAGCACACACACGCGAGCGGACGCCCACTGTAGACTCACACTTTCAATCACACTCTCTCACACCCACAAACACTCTGACTACACACACACACACACACACACACACACACACACACACATACACATACACATACACACACACACACACACACACACACACACACACACACACACACACACACACACACAAGAGGAATGGTGCACAACAGTAAACAACAGTGATTAACTCACTTGGTGTGTTGTCCACACCATGAGGCTAAGAGTCGACGCAGTGCTGCCATTGGTCAGGATGACAACCAATCCAAAGCAGTGGCTTCATAGATGCATAATAGTATACTGTATACCAGGGTTCCGCAATAGGCGGCCCGCGGGCCATTTGCGGCCCGCGGGGGCTACTATCTGGCCCCCACCAACCGCAGTAATAAGAGCAGCAACAACACTAGTATATCGTCGTTGTCGGGTGGAAACCTTGTATCTCCAAATTTGTATGTTCTTTCGCAAAGTAAAGCCCTGCTTCATCATACAAGGCCGTCGCACAAAAGTAGTGAAAACAGCCGATCTAAAAGCACACAACGCCTCGCATCTTGTAGATCGGCTGTTTTCATTAGTTTAAATCATTTTTAAAATGATAAATGCAAAAAAAAAAAAAAACGGTTTTGGACATACAACATTTTCACCCGACAACGACGATATGGCCCTTGGGGAAAACTAATTGGGGAACCCTGCTGTATACTATTATAGCCTATATGCACATCAGGGCAGGGCCATGTTTGATAAACACTAATCAAAACAAACAGGTTCCCTTTTGGAACCAATAACAAAATAGCAACTTTAATTACTTATGTACAAGTAGGTCGGGAGTGGCTAATTGTCGGGATCAGCCAGTAACACACGGGAGCCTGTCCCCGTCAAGGGGAGCACACACTGGACGCGGGCGGCTGCGCAGCGTCGCGTTGCGGTATCGACAGACACACGTGAAGTGCCGCGCGGTAACCCAAACTGGATGCAGCACACTGCCACACAGCACATCCATTTCCCCCGGTGGGGAGAACCATGGGAGAACATGTTCACCGCGCGGCAACACTGGAAAAATAGAACAGTGGCGTATCGGCGCGACAGGCGCCGATACGCGTCTGACGCCACCGGTGTGGGTTAGTTCATTGAAAATAATGGGGCCGTATGTTTTCACGCGCCGCCTCCGCGTCCATTGTGTGTTCCCCTTTACAATGCTCTAGACCAGTGCTACTCAACCCGCGGCCCGCGGGCCGCATGCGGCCCTTTCCGCATGTCTGTGCGGCCCGTCATGATCATGCCAAAAAAAATATGATTTTTCTAAGCCTGTCAAAGTTAACGCGAAACGCAAAACGCGGTGATGTTTGACCCTCAGTGCACTCCGTAGTTAGGGATAAGAGTCAGGAAGCGAATGCAGTAGCAGTGCAGAGATGCAGGCGGCTACACTAGAGCTACAGTACAACGAGACAGTCAGACAGACAAATATGCGGAGATTTTGCAGCAGACAACCACAGTCGGGCTCACTGGAGCGGAGACGCATGACGGTCGTGCGATATGAACGGCCGCGAATCCCGCGATCGTCATGTTTCAGGCTAATGAAGACCTAGCCCTTGTCTCCGCTGCTTGTCTCTCCCTCCGCGACTCCGCCAGTCAGCTCCGACTATAACTCTATGGCACCGACAGTGCAAGCATTCCAACAGATCGCGCTGCAGCCAAGGAACTACTATGCTTATTAACACAAATCTCCTCCAACGAGCTGTTGTGTTTTACAAAGCTCAAAGCATCAAACTGTTTTACAAGTACAGTGCATCTGAGGGGGAGTTGAACTGTACTTGAGTTATTTTTCCATACAATAACTCTCTTCACCAAAAATAGCCGATCTACAAGCTCACAATGCATCTTGTGGTGAGCTTGTAGATCGGCTATTTTTGGTGAATGTCCCCCAAGAATAGGGATGCTGGGGTTTGAGTGATTGAATAATAAGTATAAACGTTTATTTATTTTAAATCTGTCCTATTAATGAAAAGGAGTGTTAGTGGCATGAGAAAACATACCTTTACATTGCCAAAGTTCACTAGCCTTGCATACCCAGACACAGGGGAGGTTACAAAAAGGTTGAACCAGATCTGTTCATTTTCACTTCACATTTTGTGAATAAAGCCTAATTTGATATAAAATTCAAATGTCATCAATTTCATCATTCCATCCATGAAAATCTTTTGGTTCAATGAGGTTTGGCCTGGCTTATGGAAATGTGGCTGTTTTCTGTGCGTTTCCTTAATTATTAGACTGTGTACTGTACAAAATCAATGTAAACGTCCAAAATAGGACCGTCATTTTTAGCTTGCGGCCCTTTGGACTTTTGGTATTTTGCTGAGTGGCCCCTGAGCCATCTCAAGTTGAGTAGCCCTGCTCTAGACCCCTGGGAGATGGAGTATGTCCTGTTACAATGCTCTAGACCCCTGGGAGATGGAATCTGTCCTTATTACAATGCTCTAGACCCCTGGGAGATGTAGTATGTCCTTATTACAATGCCCTAGACCCCTGGGAGATGTAGTCTGTACTTATTACAATGCTCTAGACCCCTGGGAGATGTAGTATGTCCTTATTACAATGCTCTAGACCCCTGGGAGATGTAGTCTGTCCTTATTACAATGCTCTAGACCCCTGGGAGATGTAGTATGTCCTTATTACAATGCTCTAGACCCCTGGGTAGGGCTGCACGATTTTGGGAAAAAACCTAATTGCGATTTTTCTGACTAATATTGCGATTGCGATTTTATTCGCGATATTTACAGGGGCTAAAGCAAAAAAAATAAAAATCCTAAAACGGAAATTTATACTTGACTAGCAAGTATTATGCTGCATTTTGACGATTTCGGTCATGTTATTAACATCACGGCCATGGCTACACCCCCCACCCCCATTTTTTGTTTTCTCTCTTTTGGCAAATCTGCCTCGATCTCATAGAGACTCCTCAGGACGGAAATCCATCCCCAGGACGGAGAACCTTAACCCCTGTATTTATGTATTTATTTCAAGGTAGGATAAGTGATAGTTTTTTTGTTTGTTAAAAGGATATAATAAATTATTTAACCATAGGAAAATCATTTCACTACCTTAGGTCAAGCTTCCGTTGAATATTTATTGTGTAATACATTTAAAAAATAAATTGATTATTATTAACTAGGCTAATTGGCAATCATGTAAATGGTTTGATTCAGTTCAGTTATATTTCCAAAAGATTACCTTTTATTTTGCTTTAGCAATATAAAAAGGTTTTATATTCAGAAAAATCTCAGTAATAATGCCTCTCATTGTCAAGGAAATTATTTAAACAAAGAACATCATTTAAGCTTCCTTGAATATTTATTGTGTGTTTACATTTAAAAATGAATTGATTATCACTAACTAGGCAAATTGGCAAATGGTTTGATTCAGTTCAATTATATTTCCAAAAGATTCCCTTTTACTTTGCTTATTAGCAATATAAAACGTTTTTATATTCAGCAAAATGTCAGTAATGGTTTTGTCTGCCTCTCATTATTGTCAAGGAAGAAAGTACTGTATGTCGCTGCCTTGCTTAAGTTTTATCAAGGCAAAAAAATGCACCCTAAAGCTACATTCACACTGCAGATATATAGTTGTAAAAATAAGCGAGCTAAACAACCAGGCAGCTTGGTCAAAACCATGCAGCTTTATTTTTATGCAAATGAGCGGTCCAAGGTAACTGTCACTCAACCAGTCAGCCTTCTTTCAATCAGAGAAAACAGGTTGTTTTAACAGGAGTGCATTCGGAAACCTATAATATAAAATAGCCTCTCTAGATGGGAGATAAGTTACTACATAAGCTTTTTCTGGTAAACAAAATAAGAATAGAACATTCAAACAAGCTGTTAAATAACTTCACGAGCCGTTTTGGTCGGTACCGTTGCCTGTACGTGGGCTGGGAGAGACACACACACACACACACACACACACACACACACCGCGTCGTTCACATAGCTTCTCTCCCCTCACTGCTCCTGTCCCTGGGCAGATGACACAGACCACGGCCAGAGCGGACAAAGCGCCGCAAAATAAACATCCAATGGAAGAAGGGACATCATCAGTGGGGAACGCCACCGAGTTATATGAGTTTCAACAAGCAAACGAACAGTGTCGCTTCTGCAGAAACGAAAGCGAAAGCTGCCCAGCCGTAGAACAAAGGGAATGCTAATTGATTGGAATGTTAAGTACCCGGTGGCAGCTGGCCTACTCAGTGTCAGCGTCTCTCTCTCTCTTGCGCGCAGGGGGATCTCACGGAAGGCTATTCTTCCAAACGTAGGAGACGGTGGTAGTGACGGTGGTTCCACCGTCTCCTACGGTAGGAATACTCGCTCACGGGAGGACACGGGTTTTTCACGACTTGTTGGTTGTATATCCTTTCATTTAAGTCCATATTTAAGCCAAATTATCATTAATATTACATATATAGCCGTTATTTAAAAAAAGTTGAAATATTTATGTCGCAATTTCTGCCGCTCCGTGTCTGTGGTCAGACGAGTTGATTCGGGGGGCTGAATCCCCGCCTACTCAGACCATGCTGTGCTCTGATTATAGTTGGGCAAAACAAAGCAAGCTATGTTGCAGTGTGAACGCTAAAAAAGCTGCTATAAAATTGAGGACTAGTGAAAAAAAAGCAAACTTTTCATTTCCAAGCTTTTTTTCGAGCATGGAAGCTGGTTTCCATAGAGATAACATTGAACTACCAAGCTAAACGTTCAACTATATATCTGCAGTGTGAATGTAGCTTAAGACACGCCATACGTTTCATGTGTGGAGGAGGAGGAGGAGCCACCGTTGCACTGAAATTACTTTCACTTTCAGCTTACGACAAACGGGAGCATTTAATCTATGCACAAGGATTTAAGGATGTTATATTTATAATGATTACCAGAACATTCACTACCTGTAGCCATGGAGTACTCCGTTGGAAGGGATCATACACTTTTACGTGCTGTTAGATAGACAGTGTCATGCCTTGGCTTGGCTCCTCTCCTCTGAGGAGATTGGAGCAACCTGTAATGCTATTCCTCGGTGCGGCCGGCGATGCGCAAAGAAAGACACCACAGTTTGATTTGATCATTTCTTAGTCAATTATGAACGGATTTCTAAAATTAAAACGTCTGCATAATGCTTGGGAAGTCAACTTCGCAGAAAATCGCCAAAACCGCGGCCTTTGCGATTCGCTAATCGCGACATTTCACATCGCGATTTCGGTTTGAAAACGATTAACCGTGCAGCCCTACCCCTGGGAGATGTAGTCTGTCCTTATTACAATGCTCTAGACCCCTGTGAGATGTAGTCTGTCCTTGTTACAATGCTCTAGACCCCTGGGAGATGGAGTCTGTCCTTATTACAATGCTCTAGACCCCTGGGAGATGTAGTCTGTCTTTATTACAATGCTCTAGACCCCTGGGAGATGTAGTCTGTACTTATTACAATGCTCTAGACCCCTGGGAGATGTAGTCTGTACTTATTACAATGCTCTAGACCCCTGGGAGATGTAGTCTGTACTTATTACAATGCTCTAGACCCCTGGGAGATGTAGTCTGTACTTATTACAATGCTCTAGACCCCTGGGAGATGTAGTCTGTACTTATTACAATGCTCTAGACCCCTGGGAGATGTAGTCTGTACTTATTACAATGCTCTAGACCCCTGGGAGATGTATCGCTGAGGTGGAGTGCCCAGTACTTACCGCACGACTTGCCGCAGCCAGGCCGTGCTACTCTTAGGCTGAGTTGGCGATGCCCGGGATCGAACCCATGACCTTGTGGCCCGAAGCCGAGAGTTCTACGGACTGAGCTACCCTGACACAAATGTAGGTCATGTAGGTCAGTGGTTCTCAACCTGTGGGTCGGGACCCCCAGGGGGGTCCCCAAATTATTTTATGTGCAACATTGTTGCACATAAAATGCACATAAAATTATTTTATGTGCAACATTGTTTTCTCACTCAACAGTAAACAGACCAACATAAAGTTTAAGTGTATAGAGGGTATCTGCACATTTCTAAAGTGACAATTAAGGACTTTTTAATAGCTCTAAAATGACAAATTAAACATTGGCCAAATTGTCAAATATTAGAGGCAGAAATTGTGAAAATAGCAGATCTACATGCTCATGTAGATATGCTATTTTCACAATAGAACCGTGTTATGCAAAATGTAATCCCTCAACTCTTAGTGCTCGTCAGGGTGGGGGGTCCCCTGTTAAAATGTGATTATTTTGGGGGTCGCGGCCTGAAAAGGTTGAGAACCACTGATGTAGGTTAATGGATTCCATTCCAGCTGTAAGGTACTGTACATGGACAGCCATGTAAAACACATCAACAGGGGTGTGTGTGTGTGTGTGTGTGTGTGTGTGTGTGTGTCAGGCCTGGAATTTCGTCATTTTAGGGGCGTGGCCACTTGGCCTTTGGTGTTGTCCATTTTTTGAGGGCACAAAGGCCAAATGCCAGGGCAGAAGGCCATCAAATAAAACCAGATTTTAGTCCATTGAAAGAATTTGTTGAATTTAAGGGTTAGGGATGATAACCTAATCTGCAGTGAAATAGATAAATGATGGTATTTACAATCTGATCCATGCTCAGCCCTGCACCCATCCAAGTCACTGGATTGGTTTAAAGATGGGGACTTAGGGAGTTAAGATTTCAGAATCCCAACAAAAGAAACTGGTGTCTGCATGACCAGAAAGAGACTCTGGTGTCTACACATTGACCAGAAAGAGACAGAGCAGAAAGTGGTACAGTCAGCTGGGGCATTAAGGCCACTGTGGCCTCAGGTCATGCCATTGGTTTGATGGGCACAAGGCCAAACTGAGGGGCAACAGCGGCCATGGCCTTCATGGCCTCCATGAAATTCCTGCCCTGGTGTGTGTGTGTGTGTGTGTGGACAGCACTAGGTACATACTACATACAGTATATCTACACACATTAGATGCATGCACAGTATGTCACTGTTAATGTATGTCAAATAGGCCTATTTATGTACATATGGATTTTACATTAACAGCATATTACTCATGTAGGCCATGTCTGATGGCCCATACAGTAAAAATACATTCATGTACATACATTACTTAACATCGACAGCATTTCTCTAATGTATGTTTGATAGCCCCACACTGCTGTCTGATGGCCCATACTGTATGTATAATGATTTATGTACATATGGATTTTACATTAACAGCATATTACTCATGTAGGCTGTGTCTGATAGCCCATACAGCAGGGTTCCCCAATAGGCGGCCCGTGGGCCATTTGCGGCCCGCGGGGGGCTACTGTCAGGCCCCCACCAACACCGGTAATAATGGTGGTATAAGAGCAGCAACAACACTAGTATATCGTCGTTGTCAGGTGGAAAACCTGTATCTCCAAATGTGTACGTTCTTTCGCAAAGTAAAGCCCTGCTTCATCATTCAAGGCCGTCTCACAAAAGTAGTGAAAACAGCCGATCTACAAGCACACAACGCCTCGCGGTGCGAGGCGTTGTGTGCTTGTAGATCGGCTGTTTTCACTAGTTTAAATCATTTTTAAAATGATAAATGCAAAACGAACGGTTTTGGACAGAAGTTTTCACCCGACAACGACGATATCTGAACTGTCACTGGAGTAGCGGGAACGCCACCGTCGCCCCCTGCAATGTTGTGGCCCTCGGCTTGGTACCCTAGACATAATCCGGCCCTTGGGGAAAACTAATTGGGGAACCCTGCCATACAGTATAAATACATTTAGCCTATGTACATAAAGTACTTAACATCGACAGCATTTCTCTAATGCAGGGGTGAACACCAGAACATATTGTGGAGGACTGGGCCAAAAGGCAGAGCTCCTCACAAGATGTGCACCCTGCAAACTAAACACACGGCTTCAATATAAATACTTAGCAGTCCAATCTTTGTTGGCATACTAAAAGTCACAAGTCGTTAATGCCCTAGTACAAACTGTATACAGTGTACTTAACATCGACTGCACATCACTAATGTACAGTATGCCTGATAGCCCCGTGCTGTACGTACACACTGTATGTATATAAAAGTTGTGACTCACTGTATGTATATACAGTATATACGTCAAGCTCCCAAATGGACAACAGAACCCAGCACTAACCCAAGGCCATCCATATTACCAGTAAGACTCCCTAATCGGGAGATAAGCCACGCAGCCTCATGGTGGCGCCGAAAGAGAGAGAACTATAGAGCTATAAGCCACAAAAATAAGTTTTACTCTTATGTACCTGTACAAAAGATGTAACAATAAAGTACAACCTTGAACAGACTGCTTTACCAAAGCCGTCCATTACCTGAGTACTTGTGAACCATCTCATGGTCACGTTTCAGTTCACGCCAGGGCCTGGCGCAATTATTACATAATAATCATCTAATCGCGATTATTTGAGGTAATCGCAATTATTTTTTGCTAAATCGTCATAATCATTTCCATGTTGAGAAGTGTTCATAGAAACACTTTCAAAAGGTAATGGACATAGTAGATCTACAAGCTTTACAACAGATCTACAACTGATCTCCACTATAAATGTATAAAGAATAAAGAAATAGCTGATCTACAAGCTCACAATGCATGGCTATAAACGTATAAATTCCTTTGTATATTGAGGTTATTTGTCATATCTGCCCTGTGCAACTTCAAAGCCAAAACAGAAATATTTTATTCATTATGCTCCAGTGTTCAGCCACACAAACACAATGACACCGTTAAACGCAATAATTTGTGTGACAATTAATCGTCACGTAAAATGTCCTAGTCGTGACAGCCCTATTCACGCCAGGGACAGTGCATGTGCTTGTGCATGTGTGCATGTGTGTGTGTGTGTGTGTGTGTGTGTGTGTGTGTCTGTCTGTTTGTCTGTGTGTGTGTCTGTGAGTGAGCGTCTGTCCCTGTCCCTGTGTGTGTGTGTGTGTGTGTGTGTGTGTGTGTGTGTGTGTGTGTGTGTGTGTGTGTGTGTGTGTGTGTGTGTGTGTGTGTGTGTGTGTGTGTGTGTGTGTGTGTTCCAGTGGGAGGTTGTGGAGGTCTCTGACTGGCTGTCAAAATGTTTTAATGAACAGATGCTCTTCATTCTCATCCTGGTTGGGTTTTTTTTTTCTTTTTTTTTTTGTTTTCTATTTTGATCATTTCATTTTATGGTGATGAAACAAATGTTCCCTTCAGGGGATTAACAAAGTCAATTAATCAATTAATTAATCAACTTAACTGATTGATTGATTGTTTGATTGATTGATTGATTTAAGACTTTATTAGAAGTACAAGGTCAACTAAAAGGAGATTCTAGGAAAGCACTTGGCTTATTTCCATAGGAAACCATTGAAGTATCTCATAACATTGAATGACAGACGGATAGAACACAGTACTATGCAGTAGATATACCAGTAAGACTCCCTAATCGGGAGATAAGCGACCGTTGGTCGCTTATCTCCATAAATAGGCCAAAAAGTAGTTTGTGCAAAATCGTCCTGATGGTGGCGCTAGATGGGACAGATGCGTTGTGATTACATGACTGTAGAGATACTGTGTACTGGTGTGCATGATTTTAGGGCAAAATCTGTAGGAGCAGGGTGACTGTAGAGATACTGTGTAGTGGTTTGTGTGATTTTAGGGCAAATTCTGTAGGAGCAGTGTCCAAAAGTGTGTGTGTGAGAGAGAGAGGACAGTGGCAACATTCCTTGCCACTTGGCAGGTCACACATTATGTTTGAGAGAGAGAGTGTGTGTGTGTGTGTGTGTGTGTGTGTGTGTGTGTGTGTGTGTGTGTGTGTGTGTGTGTGTGTGTGTGACACAGAGAGAGCAGCCCCGTTGGGGTGGTCATTTGGTCATTTTTGCACATTTGGTAATTTTTTACACCTGGGGGTCCCCCAGGGACCTGGGGGTCCCCGAAACTCCGGGGGTCCTTGGAGGTTGTAGTTTGGCAGGCAAGGAGTGTGTGTGCAAAATCTGGCATGGATCGGGGCAACGGTTGCAGAGATATGAGCAGGGCAAAAGTGTGACGTGTGACGTGTGACAGAGGGAGTGACGGAGTGACGGAGGGACAGCCGGTGGAGGTTTGGATAGTGTGCAAGTAACTGCGACCTACGGTCGCAATAAGTAAATAAAAATTAAATAAACAGTGCAAAAATGTAATACATTAGGTAAATACAAAGAAGGGTCAGGGGAGGCTGGGCTAGGTTTGTTATTGCTAGTTGCGAATGGCTGCCGCCTGTAAGTGGTTTTTCAGGGCTGTTTCAGGGTTGTTTGTCAAACAGTGGTAAATCAGCCAACAACCCACTCCCTCTCATGGTAAATGGCTTACTTATTATATTGTATAAACACACTCTACCATACAAAAATAACATTGTATTCACACACACACATACGGCACACACACACACACACACACACACACACACACACACACACACACACACACACACACACACACACACACACACACACACACACACACACACACACACACACACACACACACACACACACATACACACACACACACACACACACACACACACACACACACACGACGTGACACAGCTTTAATCTCCCAATACGTGTACTTTCTTTGTGTTGTGTTGTGTTGTGTTGTGTTGTGTTGTGTGCTGTTAGCTGGTGATGAATGCAGTGACACCTCTGGTTTAGTGTTGTGTTGTGTTCTCTAGTTTAGTGTAGAGTGTGAAAGCCTTGGCAGCGCGGCCGGCACAGGGGAGCAGCTCTACTCTACGCTAGAAGAACACAACGCTGTTTTAATCTGGGGGCACGCGAGGACGCCTGCGCTGTTGTTTTATTGCCTGGACTGGACAGACTGCAGTATCACAATAAAAAGATTTACAAGCTCTCTACAGGCCTGTAAAATACACCTGCTGGACGTCCACTTCATCTTCTAACGCCTCTCAGAGAGATATAGTGTGTGTGTGTGTGTGTGTGTGTGTGTGTGTGTGTGTGTGTGTGTGTGTGTGTGTGTGTGTGTGTGTGTGTGTGTGTGTGTGTGTGTGTTGTGTGTGTGTGTGTGTGTGGGGGGGGGGGGACGAGACAATCCTCTCTGCAGAGACGGACTGGGACTAAAATTCAGCCCTGGCATCTTGGCCAGACCAGCCCCCACAACCAGCGCGCGCAGATACTATACTGACTCGTCGGGTTAGGGTTAGGGTTAGGGGGGGCGGCACATATAAATACACAAGCTTTTAATACCACAACTTTTACCGACAACATAAATGATAACTACACAACTACACAATCCATAAATTGTATAAGGTAGCGTACAGTTCTCACCACCAACAGATTAGTGCCAAAATGTGTCAGAACTTTGGCTAGTTAGCTAATGAATGGAAAATAAGCATATTGATCAGAGAATTGGACAAACAAGTTGTATTTGATTGCTCAATATGCAGTAGGTTACTGACACTTGCCACCAACCCCCCGGCCCCCTCCAGGATAAGGAAATCTGGAAGTCTCAGTTGGAACTGTTACCCCCACGACCCGATTCCGGATAAGCGGTTGAAGATGGATGGATGGATGGACTTGAAATGAGGACAACAGGCTATGCTGCACATGTTTATGTCTGTCTGCAAGATTGTTCTGCCCCTCATTATGCCAAAAATGTCATGTGACTAGAAATAGTATATAGGTTTTAATGTTTAACACACATTTTCTTTTTAATTTTCCCAACAAAGTGAATTTTTCAGATAGGAGGTTTTGCGTTTTGGCCATCATCTGCTTTTTGAAAATAGCTGATCTACAAGCTCACAAGCTTACAGATCTGCAATTTTTCAAATAAATCTTGTCAAACATAACAGCACAAATCTGGTACGGAGATCCCTGGCACAAAACATTGCCCATTACAAACTCGGTAACACATTTATTGAGACCCAGCATCAACACGCTTTGGGCTATCGAGCATAGTGGCCCATGATGTCATATTCATTTAATCTTAGATGGTTGGTCAGCCACAAACTCACTCACAGTCACTCACAACAACTGGCCAGAAAAAAAATCCCTTAAGAATTTGTCGTCTCACTTCTTTCCACAAAATATTATAAAATGCTCAATAATTGTGGGCTCGATAAAAAAGCACTTAAAAGTAGTCATTAATGGTAGTGAATGAGTTAAGACCCCCCCATGGCCAATTACAATTACAAGCAACTTTACAGGAAAAAAACAAAACAAAGCCAAAAGTGGTTTATAATAAGCAGACCTGGCAACACTGGTCTCACAGTCCCCGCTCAAAGTGACAGCACGGGTTCCTGCCTGCTCTCATTAGAGAGAGAGAGAGAGAGAGAGAGAGAGAGAGAGAGAGAGAGAGAGAGAGAGAGAGAGAGAGAGAGAGAGAGAGAGAGAGAGACACAAAGAGAGAGAGAGAGAGAGAGAGAGAGAGAGAGAGAGAGACAGAGAGAGAGCGAGAGAGAGAGAGAGAGAGAGAGAGAGAGAGAGACACAGAGAGAGACAGAGAGAGAGAGAGAGAGAGAGAGAGAGAGAGAGAGAGAGAGAGTCTCCACCTCAGTTGAACCTCTCTTCTACGTAGGTCTTCTTATTTTAAGCGCAGCGGGGCGTTCCCAGGAGGAAGGCTGCTCTGCTCCAGCTGTGTGTAATAATTATGTACATTATTCATCATCACACTGCCTGCTATCTCAACCTGCAGCCCACAGGCTGGGTGTCGTCAGGCTAAACCAATGGGGATACATACATTTATGATAATCAAATTATTGTCTTAAGAATGAGACAAAAACAAGGCTTCATGAGGTGTGTAATTGATAGAAAATTAATACATGTTTTGGGGTGTAAACTATTCCTTTAACCTCACAGAAACTATGCCTAAGGCCGGCTTTACACTGCAGTCAAATCCAGCCCAAATCCGATTTGGTTCTCAGATCTGATCTTTTGGCCCGACTTTTCACACTGCATTTGCAAGTGACCAGATCAGATCTGTGCGTTCTGACTGATTTTAACAGCGGCAACCCAAAGCTGCCCTGCGTCTACATATCTGCTTTGGTTACCGTGGTAACGACGTTGGCGTCATGACGTTACGTTATGCTCAGGAAATGCGGCATAACAGACAAGCGACAACAACAAAAACAAACACGTTACAATATTGTTTTTCTCTCTTCTTTTCTTTACTCTTGTGTTTCGCTCTTCTCTCTGGTTTTATCTATTTAGCTCACCTCTCTTGTTTTTCTCACGTGCTCAGCGCACTGTAATATGCGCTCATTGCGCTATAATCATTAAAGTGATGTGTCATTCATGAGTGATTCGTTCATAAGAATCAAATCATTAGCATGACTTGTGAACGATTCGTTCAAATCCCTGAAATGGGTCGTTCACACTTTCGTTCACACCCCCGCCTCTCCCCCTAATAGCCCCAGCCGGCAGACAGGACGCGACGGCGGGCTGTACTCGCGACGTAAAACGCTCCCGCGATTGTGTTTTTCACGGGACGATCGCGCTATGAGCGAATCTTTTGAACGTATCATTACCGTGAACGTGAACGAAATGATCCGTTCACTGATTGCCCATCAAGTGACGTTTGGTCAGTTTGATGTGACTTGCATGTGACTTGCATATAACTCTATGGGGTGGATGTGGTTGCTGCTTTCAGACTGAGTCAGATGTCCCTAGAAACCACCTCTGGATGTGGTTTTTCAAAATCGGATTTCATGTGACCTGCACGTGACCTGTCTGGATTTAGACTATTTAAAAAAATCCACTTTTGATGTGACTCAGATCTGATTCAGGCTAGATTTCAGTGGCAGTGTAAAGCCTGCCCAGGGGCGTAATTAGGGCAATGCAGCCGATGCATGCGCATTGGGGCCCGTGGCGTTCAGGGGCACACGCAAGTCGGAGGAGAAAAAATAATAATTCTAATAACAATGTATACAGACGGTCGGAGCCGCTGTTCTATCCAGTGTGAGAGTGTCTGCTGCTTCTATTTCCTGTAGTAGGCTGCTATCATTTCAAAAATAAAACATGTGGTGAATGATCACGTTACAAATATCCAATACAATGCTCTTGTTTGAAATGCCCACTGGTATGACAGGAAGCAGCTTCCTGGAAACGCTATAGGGCCCCTTAGTGCTGCTGACGGAACACAGGCTGAAGAGACGTTCTGACTTCTGAGTAAAAACAACACTCGGGCATTATGGAATATAAAGTTTCAACACAAGACTTTGGGGCAACAGTTAATATTTACCATGCTCTCTGAAACCTAATGTGGAATATGGAACAAAACGTGCCCAACTGCTGTTGTTGTTGTTGTCCTCCTCCTTACTTTAGCAGGTGAGTTAAGTAATTAATATAAATAATGCTGGTTTGCAGTGATGCATCGCTGTCAATTAAACTGTGTGCTGTCATTAATGTAGGCTTAGTTTTCTTAATGGATGATATTTATAATGCTGTTTTGGAAAAACGGCGTGGTGATGTTTGTAGTGTGAAGACTAATGTCAGAGTGGTTGTGTTGGAGTGTCTCACTGCTGTGGAGGAGTTCATGTGCAACCTCTTCCAAAGAGAGATGGAGACAGTGAGACACTAGAAAGTTGGTTGGGCTACATATTGTCATGAAGACATTAGATGGCGAGCGTGTTGGAGCGAGCTTCTGTTGGAGCCTGGTGTCCCGCATTTGTGCTTGCGGGGGGGGGGGGGGGGGGGGGGGTGTTGTTGTTGAGGGGCACTTGGTGAAAATCTCGCATCGGGGCACGCCGGGGGCTAGTTCCGCTACTGAGCCTTAACCTAACCTCCAAACCGCACCCATCAAAACAGGCAGAACACCCTGAAAAGAGGGGTCCTCGTGTTCCATTTAGTTTAGGACCTAAATCAGCGTTGTCCAAAGTGCGGCCTGGGGGCCAGATGCAGCTCTATGACAATCTGTGTATAGTCTTCCATTCCTAAATAACTATTTTCATAAAAATGTTATGGTTTAATTTCAGGAATGTCAGGATTCCTTGTTCCCTGTTGTCCAATTCTGAAGGGGTCAAAGAAAGGCCTTTTCAAAACCTCACACGACGTCCTGCCATTGGCAAGACAGTAGGTTTCCAGGGGATTTGCAGATAATGTAGATTGTAGATCAGCTATTGTTGCAAGTTTCTGCAAAAAAATAAGCTCTGCTCTCCGTAAAAATGTGAAAAGCAAAACAGGAAAAGAGACCACATGAAAAGGCACATCGATATGTTGCCATTTTATTTGTGTTTTGTTCAGAGCACACACCTGACAAAAGATCACTGATATGAAATAGTGATGATGATGATGATGATGATCGTTAAATAAAATACTGTAATTGTGATGCATATGTAGTTATGTACAGTATGTGACTTTGTTAACTCATCCCGTGCTTATGACGAGTTTGACAAGTTATATTTATGTGTCCACTCTGCCAATGACGAGTTTGACGAGTTTAAAAAAAAAATAAACAAAAAATGAAAAAATATTTTTGGACCCCATTAAATCTAGTGAACATGATTTCAATCGCGATTTTGCATGTTCCACCCCCATACAACCCCATCTTTCATACAGGACAGCCATCTTTGCTTACATAACATGTAAAACATAATGGCTATTATCTCAAGAATGCCTGAACGGATTTCCAATCGGATTTTTTTGTTTGAAAGCTGTGAACAAACTGCACAAACATGGTGCATGATCTGTGCATGGGCGTGCATGATCTGTGCACTATAAATTACATGGAAGTCTATGGAGACTTCTGGCGGGGAGATCAAAAGAAGGCATATCCGACTGAAAGAACATTTTTTGTCAGCAGATGTAGTCGGTCCTTTGGTGTTTTAATATTTTCTATAGCGGCCTCCTTTGAAAACAAGTTTGGACACCCCTGTCCTAAATGATCACTGGGGGTCCTTGAGGGGGTCCATCAGATGAATGTAACTCCATGAGTATACAAATGGAATCAAATAGACCTGTATGGGTCCATTTGGTTCCATGTGTAAACTCTCAGAGTTAAATTAACACTGAGGATTCACAGAGATAAACAGGGGTACACATGGGGCTCAGTGCCCTAAGGCAATAAGGCATATTATCAAACCTTGGAATTAACCCATTTAGGCCTAGAATTATTGAATGCTCTAACTCAGGGATGTCAAACATACGGCCCGCGGGCCGGATCCGGCCCGCGAGATGATTCAATCCGGCCCCAGGCTTGTAGAGCATACATTTCTGAGCATTTAGGAAAAAAAAGTAAGTCTCTGTCAAGAGTTATGATTGTTTTAAGAATTAACCTAACGAATGCCTGCTCATTGCAGGCTAGGTTTCTCCCACCTGGCAGTGATTGAGTTGATTGATTGGAATGTTAAGTGACCAGCTCTCTCTCTCTTTGAAGATGACAGCATTGCTAGGAATGGGGTGGGGGGTCTGGCTATGAATAATACCTGAACATACCTACAATATTCGAACTGTACTCAAAGATTACACATATTAGACATGGAAATTAATGTTGTTAAGAAAATAACTTATTTAAAAAATGTAATAATAATAAAATGTAAGTTTTATTATTCAGATATTTTCTGAATATGCCATTATTGTTCATTACTTTTATTCTTTTTATTATAAAATACAATAAAAATAATTATTGTCCTGCATCAATAATATTTTTTTTAGCCATTTACAAATTATAGCAGAGACTATCAGGAATTGAATTATTCTATTATCAAATGGCTTATTCTTATTGGCACTTCTTAAAGGAGTAGTTCACCCCCAAAATGCCATGGAGCCAATGGAGACTCATTCCTAAAACAGAAATTTGATTACAATAAATGCATGCCTATGGATTCCGGATGGGGACCCAAATGCATTTGGGTCCCCATCCGGAATCAATGGGGGGAAGTGTACTATTATCACATTTTTGTCTTAGTAATGCGACAAATAAAATAAAAATATATTATTGAACTCAAGTCTCCATGGCGTGAGTAATCAATGAAAAAAAAAGTCATTTTGGGGATGAACTACTCCTTTAAACAAATAGCATCTCTCGTACCTAACTGCAACTGTAATACCAATAATGAAAGTAGCTATTTTACTTAATAATGAACACAATTTGTAAAATAATATACTGCTATACTGCTAGCTACAGCAGTGGCTGAGACGACAGGAAGAAAAACAGAGTGAACATGTGCGTGAGTGTGCATGCCATCCGATCCGCGACTGGTTCGGCCCTCATCAAGTCGCCTTTCATCCAATGCGGCCCTCACCCCAAAATGAGTTCGACACCCCTGCTCTAACTATTGAAAAATAGCAGATTATACAAGCTGTAGATGGGCCGGATGGCATACCCCCAGAGGTCTTGAAGAACTGCGACCTAGACAACCTCATCCTAGACTTTTGCAACAATGCTCTACAGCACAACAAGCAACCTGAAATATGGTCTCTGTCTAATATCATCCCGGTGCCTAAAGCTGGAGACCTCTCAAAGCCAGACAACTACAGAGGCATCAGCCTGACATGTATCACTGCTAAGGTCTTCAACCGAATGATACTGAACAGGATACGGCATGCCATCGACCCTCACCTGAGAGAGAACCAAAATGGTTTTCGAGAGGAGAGAACAACCGTAGCACAGATCCTGGCATTAAGGAGATTAATAGAGGAGGTGAAAAAGAACAACCTAGCAGCTGTACTGTGCTTCATTGACTTCAAAAAGGCTTTTGATTCTATCCACAGAAGCAAGATGGTGAAGATCCTTGAGGCCTACAATGTCCCTCCCAACATTCTCCGGGCTATCGAGACCATGTACGCAAAAACAAGGGCCAAAGTGGTGACCCCAGATGGCAGCAGTGAGGTGTTTGACATCCGAGCTGGGGTAATGCAAGGAGACACCCTAGCCCCCTACCTCTTCATCATAGTTCTAGATTATGCGCTCAGGAAAGCCATAGGGGGACGGGAACAAGAGCTTGGCTTCACGCTAACACCAAGGAGGTCAAGACGGCATCCCGCAGTAGTTCTGACAGACCTGGACTATGCGGACGACATCAGCCTGCTCTCCGACAGCATGGAACAAGCACAAGAACTCCTGAACAGGGTGGAGATAGAGTGTGCCAAAGTTGGTCTCAGGCTAAACGCTAAGAAAACTGAGGTTATCACCTATAACCTACCTGATCACTCACCTCTGACAACAACAGAAGGAGCTGTGTTGAAGGAAGTCAAGGACTTCAAGTACCTGGGCGCATGGGTCGACTCAACTGAGAAAGACCTTAAAGTAAGGAAGGCACTCGCTTGGAGGGCCCTGAACGGCATGAACAGTGTATGGAACTCTAACCTCCCCCGCCAAATCAAACTTAGCTTCTTCTTTGCAACGGTGGAGTCTGTTCTCCTCTATGGCAGTGAATGCTGGACCCTGAAGCCAACCCTGCAGAAGTCTCTAGACGGGTGCTACACTAGAATGTTGCGTGCAGTACTCAACATCAACAGGAGTGCACATGTTACAAACGAGAGCCTGTATGAGGGAATACCAAAGGTAAGCGAGAAAATTGCCACCAGAAGAATGAGACTAGCAGGACACTGCCAAAGACACCAGGAGCTTCCAGCCAGCAAATTGGTACTGTGGGAGCCAACACACGGGCACCGGCCGCGAGGACGTCCCACAAAAACATACGTGGACATACTCAAGGAAGACGTAGGGACACAGAACACCAATGAGCTGGCCAGATGTATGGAGAACCGAGATGACTGGAAACAACGATGGAGGGCTCGTCTGAGGACGACCTAGATAGTAGATCTGCTATTTTTGAAAAATTGGGAAAACGTGTGCTAATTTTTCAATATATATTTTTCAAAGCAAATCTCAAACTCAAATCTCTGCTTCTAGGAGGTCCCCTGGAACAACATATTTTGAGATGGGGGTCTGCGGCCAAATAAATGTAATTTTGGGGGTCCTTGACATGAAAAAGCTTGAGAACCAGGAAGGATTTAGAAGTCATGTCAAAGATATTCAAAGAATTTTCAAGATTCTTCAAAAATACAAGCTACAAGCTCACAGCGTGGCACTCGGTGCTGCGCTGTGAGCTTGTATATCTGCTATTTTTCTAAAGTTGAAGCATAAGATAATGGTTAAAGTGGTTAAAATCTAACGCGACTCGGGCAGGGTTTTGAGGGTTAAACTTATTTTTTAAGTCATTGAACTAAATAACTACCTGATTCCACGTAATTAGATGCCAAAACCTGAGTCGCACTGAGAGTTAAAAGCGACTCCTTTGAGAGTTTCGCAGCCCAAACTGTCACAGAACTCAACATCACAGTGTAATATGGGAGAGGTGTTGAAGCTTCCCAAACACACAGAACTCAACATCACAGTGTAATATGGGAGAGGTGTTGAAGCTTCCAACATCACAGTGTAATATGGGAGAGGTGTTGAAGCTTCCCCAACACACAGAACTCAACATCACAGTGTAATATGGGAGAGGTGTTGAAGCTTCCCCAACACACAGAACTCAACATCACAGTGTAATATGGGAGAGGTGTTGAAGCTTCCCCAACACACAGAACTCAACATCACAGTGTAATATGGGAGAGGTGTTGAAGCTTCCCAAACACACACATAATTAGTCTAAAAATACAAGTCTTGTGGCCAGCGGTGCACGGGAGGGGACACAGAGACACAACAACACACACGCACAACTGGGACAACAACTACACACTGGCAGAACCCTAACAACCTTCAGCTAGAGACAGAGAGAGAGACAGAGAGAGAGAGAGAGAGAGAGAGAGAGAGAGAGAGAGAGAGAGAGAGATCTATAAGCTCTGTTTTAGAAATAATCAAGAAAATCTTTGAATATATCTTTTTTTAAAGCGAACATTTGCTATTTTGTAATAATAGTTAAAACATAAAATAATGGTTAAAGTGGTTAACACGTTCCAGGTCTGAATGAGAGACAGAAACTAGCAGAACCCTTTCAACCTTCAGCTAGAGAGAGAGAGAGAGAGCGAGAGAGAGAGAGAGAGAGAGAGAGAGAGAGAGAGAGAGAGAGAGAGAGAGAGAGAGAGAGAGAGGGAGAGAGAGGGGAATTCATAGAGATACAGAGGTTTAAGTTGATCTTGAATCATGGCTCCACTTATACATTCTAATCTAATAGGACTGACTTAAAGCTATAGCAGTTCTTATACTTCCAGGGAGGGCGCTCATGTGCATCTGGCTGTGACACCCTTTCTAGTTTTTTCGAGCTGTTTTTTTTCCCCCCGCACTGATCTTTTGACACTTCACTATTAGGTTGTGTTAGTAGTTTTGAGTATTTTTGCTTGTGTTTGACATGACAGTGAGATACTTGTTGCACTAACTAACATTGACTGCTATGGTCACTTTGATTTGGACAGTGTACTATTTTGATAGTTGTGCTTAAGTACACTTAATTATATATATTTATATATTATTCGTTCCCTCTCTTGAGGTGCCATGCTCTTTACTGTACTCCATCCATCCATCCATCCATCCATCCATCCATCTTCAACCGCTTATCCGGAGTCGGGTCGCGGGGGTAAAAGTTCCAACTGAGACCTCCAGATTTCCTTATCCCGAGCAACTTCCTCCACTCTCTCAGGGAGTATACCGAGTCGTTCCCAAGCCAGTTTGGAGATATAATCCCTCCATCTGGTCTTTGGTCTGCCACGGGGTCTCCTCCCAGTGGGACGCGCATCGAGGACCTTCCTAGGAAGGCGCTCGGGGGGCATCCGCTAGATGCCCAAACCACCTAAGCTGACTCCTTTCCAAGTGTAGGAGCAGCGGTTCTACTCCAAGTCTCTCTCGGGTGACTGAACTTCTCACCCTATCTCTAAGGGAGATACCAGCCACCCTGTTCTTGTTTGTCTTTTATATTTTTCTTACTTCTCTGTATCTTTGTAAATAACCTTATACTGCTGTGCTGCCTCTGAGCAACTGATTTCCCTCCCGTCTTCCTTTGTAATCAAACTGATATGGCTGCACATGTAGACTGCAAAGTCTTGGAATGTATTGGTAGACTATAATTGTCTATTAATCTTGTGTGGCCAAACTGTTGACTCCCACAATGCAGTCATACAGTCTGGGAGACGGAGGTTCTGATCGTGCGTATCTGGCCTTAACCCTGCGAGGCCCAGCGTTGCTTTTTGGCAACATGTTTTAAATCATTTTTTTTTTAAATGTTATAATAATTAGTTTTCCTGTTCTTTTTTCACATTAACATCAACATTAAATCCTATTGTTTAGTATTACAATGCCATTGGCCAGGATATTTGCATATAAATACCCCCCACAGAGACTGACATTCACACCTCCCAGAGAAGTTGAAATTCCAGCGTCTGGACAAACATCGGCTTGCTTTTTAACTGAAGCTATTCCTCACTAAAACATAAGTAAAATGCCTGTAATATTTTTTTTCGTGATCATTAGAATGTCTAGAACATGTACATATGTTATTATTGTGAAAAATATCCCCAAAATGCAAATTAGAGCATGATTTATGATTTATGAGTTATGGCTATCAAACCTTACAAAAAACATTATTAATTTTTTAACATTACATTTTCCTGTGATTAGGACTCCTACAACACCATCTGATTTTTTTTTTTTTTTTTTGGACAGTAGAAATTAATTTGGGTCTTGCAGGGTTAAAGCGGATGTGAAGCCTCCTCTCCACTTCCGTTTGTTTTTAACAAGCACATTTGTCCTAATATGAATAGAAATCATCTAAGCATATTTAGCTTGCTGCTTATAAGAAAAAATACAATTTAAATTATATTTTCGAGAACGTAAATACCAGACTATGTATTTCCAGACTCTATATGGCATTTGGAGGTTGTCGTGGAATAGTTGGTTGGCTACGCGAGACTAATTGTCTATCGACTATTTGTCCATGTGTACAGTCTCTGTGTATGCACTGTACTGTGTGTAGCTCATATTTTATGGATCCATGAATCTTTCCTAAAGCTGCATCTCACAGAGTGAATTTACTGTACATAACATGGATTGTTGAAGGAAGGCTTCATTATAAATGAATAGTAGCAAACATCTCCGATCGGCTACAACAACGTCACTTGTGTGTCCGACTACTTAACAGCAACACAAAGAAAGTCCAGATTTACACCCAGTATAAAAATACAAAGCCCTTCCGTAGCCTCTCCTCTCCCTTCCTGAGATATAACTGATGTTATTTTCACCTTGATAATGGCCCTGATCTTTTCCACCCAAACCTTAATGGTCTCTTTGAAGTGGGCCTACGTAGCATTCCCTGCAAATGCCAATAACACCCACCCATCCATTCTGGATTAATGCAGGTCAGGGTTCTTTTCTTTTACCCTTTTTTTCTTTTTTACATTAACCACTTGAACACTAGCATCCCTATTCTGAAGGGAACATTAGCTCAAAATAGCAGATCTACATAAATCAGGGGTTTTCAACAGGGGGTCTGGGACCCATAGGGGGACCTCAGAGTTACTACAGGGGGGGCCTCCAAATCTTTGTGTGATAAACATTTTTCCCTCCTTTTTTATATTGACCACTTGAACCCTAGCGTCCATATTCTGAGAACTTTAGCCAAAAATAGCAGATCTGCAAGCTCACAACGCCTCGCAGCGCGAGGCGTTGTGAGCTTGTACCGGTAGATCGGCTATTTTTGGCAAAGAGGTTTGATGTAGAGGGGAAAAAGAGCAGACTAAGTACAGCGTGAAAGGTCAAGGTATTAAGTATTGAGTGGTTAAATATCTGAAAGCACAAATTGACATGAATCCAAAATACACTGATGATTGTGCTGTCAAACAATGAAACTATGGAATCTATGAACAGGTGGTGGGGGTCCCTGCTTCATCTCTCTCTCGACTAAGGGGTCCTTGGCCTGAAAACGTTGAAGACCCCTGACATAAATGATACACTGATGATAGTGCTGTCAAACCATGAATGGCAGACAGGCAGACAAACGGAACACTGAATCAGCCAAGAAACACGGTTTCCAACCCATCAACACTCCCTGTTCACACGTATGACGTTCAGCGTTGTTTTCCTCGTGGTGCCAAGCAGAGTGAAGTGAAGTGATACAAAATAATTTAACATTTACACTCAAAGGACCACCGTGGATCTGTCAAAAGGATAAAAACACTCTCAAAAGCTTGAGAGCTCAAGATTGTTTTTTTCTTTTTGTTTTTTCACGAATACAAATAATCATGTTGATGTTGTATGTGCATTTTGTCAATAGAAACAGCAAAGGATCCATCTGAACGCAAAGCAAATCAAACCAAAGCTCTTCTTCTAGTTAAAGGGCCACTTCACCTCTGGGACAACCCGATGTTATTTTATTGTAGTTTGGGACACGATCAACACAATCCTGAGTTATATTTTGTGTTCAATCTGTTTTTTGTGATATTTTAGTATTTCAGCATGTACTAGTGATGCATTTTGCATCATATGATGCAAAACACATCACTGATGATGCAAAATGCATCACTAGTCATGCTGAAATACTAAAATATCTAAAAACACAGATTGAACACAAAAAATAACTCAGTTTTGTGTTGATCGTGTCCCAAACAACAATAACATAAGATAGGGTTGTCCCAGAGGTGAAGTGGCCCTTTAAGAGCCGGCGGCAAAGTTAAAGACAACTCCTGCATTGCAGCATGACCTTCTAACAAGGTTCTGAAGCCCAGCCGTAGTGTACTGTACTTTATGGAAACACATCCAGAAGCTGTTAAACATGCTCCGTGGCACGGTTCTCTCAGTTCAGTCAGATAACTCACCAATAGATTGAACCAATATTTCATTACAGCATGTGTAAATATAATATTTTTATATATAATATTTTATCTTGGCGTTCAGGCTCTGCTACATTTTGCTCCCTGCTCAGCACAATTAGACAACCGTCGTCATTAACCATTAAGAGCAGGGAGATAGATACGTATAACAACCCCCGACATGGGAGCAAACAGGTGCGTTAATAGCAACAGACCAACAGTCCAAGGACAAGGACAGCAAAAGGAATAACGGACCAAATTGGTCGTCTGATTGCCACCTCAGTGAATGAAACTGACATTTTAAATGTAAAGATATTTTCAAATATATTTTCGTGAACAGTAACAACATACAGATGGATTTGAGGAGGTTTAGTTCCAGACTCTACATTGGGAGATTGTATATTGCTTCAGTGGCACAAATGTCACACAAAGCTTGGCCAATCCACAAAAAACAGTGATGAAATATCCTGCTGTCAAGCTCAGTGCTGCCTTGTTCGCTGCTCGAGGCAGAACGTTCCCAGATTCCTCCCAGTGTCTTAAAGCTGGAACTACACCTCCTGAATCTATCGTCACACATGTTGTTATATGCATTAGAGATCTTCACAGGTCCAAAAGAATGAAATCTAAATGTGTTCGACCGTCAATATCTATCTATTCCCGTATAGTGAAGTAAATGGGACAGTGAATATACAAATGGCCATAACTTTTTTTCGCAATGTTTCCGGCAGAGCAGGCCTCTCATTCTGTGGACCTTAATGACCAAACTAATAGATAAAACAGAAATAAAAAGTACGGCATGACATCACAGGTCATCTCCCATTCTGGGCTTGTGGGTCCCTGGCTAATAATAAGCTATTCGTCTTAAATGTGTGTAGTTGCTTATTGGGCTTGCTTTATAATGTTTAAACCAGTGGGTCCCAAATCTTTTCATATCAAGGACCCCAGCTGCAGATTAATATATTTGTCCACAATTGCACACCCCCATCTGAAAATAGGTCACATCACATGGTCACATGACCGTAGACAGGATGTTGTGGTGTTTCACCCAGTATGGGCCAGTGTAGCCTACAGCTACTGTTAGCCGATCATAATTTGGTCATTTCGCCAGCCATTCCCAAAGTTTTAGCCATAAAAACATACATCAGAGACAAACAGCTTTAAAGTTTGAGAAATGCATTGGATTATATGGAGAAAAACGGCGGCGCAATGCTCTCAGCGTCTAATGGAAACAACCCGCGGTGATTGGGCAACATACACGGGTAGGCCCGACCTTACGGTAAGATTTAGTATTGTTACTGTAAATACAGTAAACACGTCAAACGGGGCCTCCAGCGACATCAAACAGTTTGACGCGTTGACACCACGTGGGCGTTTGATGAGTTAAATGTGACACACAAATCATTTATTTAGACTTCATTATTTATTTCGATTTTAAGTGGGGTCTGACTTGTGGGCGTGAATTTGTAGGCGGTTGTGTGTCTCTATAAGTTGAATAGCTTCAGGAGGTATAATTCCAGCTTTAAGACCCCGGGAGGAATCTGGGAACATTCTGCCTTGAGCAGCGAGCAGGGCAGCAGAGTGATTGACAGCGGGAGGCTTTATTTCATCATTGTTTTTGTGGATTGGCCAAGCTTTGTGTGACATCTGTGACACTGAAGCAATATAAGTGATAGACGCACACATTAGGACTCCACTGTGTTGTTCAGAGTGAGTTTCCAAAGATCTAAGCAGATTGAAAGTGTAAATGTTCCGATGGACAGTAATCGTGGATGGAGTACCAGATTCCTTTTGTGTTGTTGCTGCTGCAGTGCAGAACGAGGTGTACGTCTTCTCTATGGAGTGTTATGGTAACAGGATTGAGCTAGATACGCATGAGGTAAATGGGCACGTTTTCAACACAGTGTCTTTATGCTGGAGGAAGTTGACCACAGTGAGAATTGCAAGGTTTGAAGAGAACTATGAGATGGTCCAAAGGTGTGGGGCCCACACAGCTGTGACGATAGAATATATTGTCTATGTCTGGGGAGGGTATCCTTACAGCAACATGCTTTATGCATTTGACGTTGACACCCACAGCTGGTTCCTACCCAAGGTGTCAGGGACCGTTCCAGAGGGGAGGTTCTACCACTCAGCCTGTGTTTTGGGGAAGATCATGTATGTCCATGGAGGAAAGACCAATGGTGATAGACGCACTAATGACACCTACATGTTGGACACCTCCACAATGGTCTGGTCTTTAATTAACACCAGAGGCACTACAGCGCTTGCTTCATCACATCACTCTGCCACCATCTTGGGGACAGAGATGTTTGTACTTGGGGGCATGGGGAACAGTCGGATGACGGCTGGCACGAGTCGGTTCACCACATCACCGCCAGATTCCTACATGGTTCCTACATCCCATTAGTCAGAATCTGGTGATGTTAACCTGGTGAAGAAATACTATGCCTAAACCTAAACCTAACCTCAGTAAAACTATGCCTAAACCTAACCCACAGCCTAACTCTAACCTCAGTAAAACTATGTCTAAACCTAACCCTAACTAAATTCGGACTAATGAGATGTAGGACTAATGACATTTCGGACTTATGGGCAGTCCCCCAAATTAAATGTGACACACTTCATTTATTTAGACTTCAAGAAGATATGTTGACAAAGACAGTTCAATCATTTTAAGTGGGGTCTGACTTGTGGGCGTGAATTTATAGGTGGCCGTGTGTCTCTGTAAGTTGAATAGCTTCAGGAGGTATAGTTCCAGCTTTAAGACGCCGTGAGGAATCTGGTAACGTTCTGCCTAGAGCTGCGAGCAGGGCAGCGCTGAGCATGACAGCGTGAGGCTTTATTTCATCATTGTTTTTGTGGATTGGCCAAGCTTTGTGTGACATCTGTGCCACTGAAGCAATATAAGTGATAGACGCACACATTAGGACTCCAGTGTGTTGTTCAGAGTGAGTTTCTAAAGATCTAAGCAGTTTGAAAGTGTGAGAGATGTTCCTATGGACTGCAATCCTGGATGGAGTACCAGGTGATTCTTGTCATTGTGTTGCTGCTGCAGTGCAAAACGAGGTGTATGTATTTTCTATGGACTGTTATGGTAACAGGATTGAGCTAGATACGCATGAGATAAATGGGCATGTTTTCAACACAGTGTCTTTATGCTGGAGGAAGTTGACCACAGTGAGAATTGCAAGGTTTGAAGAGAACTATGAGATGGTCCAAAGGCGTGGGGCCCACACAGCTGTGACGATAGAATATATTGTCTACGTCTGGGGAGGGTATCCTTACAGCAACGTCCTTTATGCATTTGACGTTGACACCCACAGCTGGTTCCTACCCAAGGTGTCAGGGACCGTTCCAGAGGGGAGGTGTTACCACTCAGCCTGTGTTTTGGGGAAGATCATGTATGTCCATGGGGGATGTACACTGATGCCTGAAGGAATTGATGAAGTGATGGATGAATTGATGACTGAATGCACTGATGACACCTACAAGTTGGACACCTCCACAATGGTCTGGTCTTTAATTAACACCAGAGGCACTACAGCGCCTGCTTCATCACATCACTCTGCCACCATCATGGGGACAAAGATGTTTGTACTTGGGGGCACGGGGAACGAATCGGATGACGGCTGGAACGAGTCGGTTCACCACCTCACCGTCAGAGTGTTTGACACTGAGACCAACTGTTGGCTGAACACACCCTCTGCACAGCTTCCTCCCGGATCATACAGGAAGCGTCGAGCCTTTACCTACAATGGAGAGCTGTACATGGCTGGTGGCACCTTTAGAGAGAGTCATCTGTGGACACTCAACCCAGAGAACTTCTCCTGGACCAAGGTTGAGCCCAAGGGTAGCGGACCATCTGACATGTCCTATCGGAGCTGGTGCATGCTGGGAGATCGCATCGTCCTCTTCGGGGGATACTCAAAATCGACTCACCTGTACATCCTAGACTTGAGTCCTAGTCTGAAGACGTTATGCAAGCTAGCAGTTATTCAGCACGGACTGGAGCAGTCTGAACTACCAGACGACGTCAGGTGGGAACTGAGAGCCATGACTGATGTTTAACCCTGGAACCCTGGCCCTTGGCTCTCCTCCGAGCCTGGTATCAGTACAACTTACAGGTTTCTGATCCAGTCGGCAGCGGAAATAACTTGCATCATGTTGTAGTCATCTGGACTACAGGTGGCTGGAACCACCGGTGCCACGCACCACCAAATTACCTTTTTTTTCTCCTTTTTTTTTAATATGTTCAAAATGGTATCATTGTTTCTTTTGATTTAATAATAGTTTACGTTCATCTTTTATTCTGTAACACCAAATACACTCACGCCGAGTTATGCATGGCTGCGCGTCGGAGTCAGACACCTTAAAATAGCCGCGCTCGTCTTGTAGATCGGCTGAGATAGTGATATCAGTGGAGGCAGTGGTGGAAAAGGTATAAGTAAAAGTATCAATACTGCAATGTAGATAGATGTACTCCGTTACAAGTAAAATTCTGGAATTCAAAATGTACTCGAATAAAAGTATGAAAGTATTGGCATCAAAAAGTACTTAAAGTACCAAAAGTAAAAGTACAAAAGGGGGACTGCCCCATAGGTCGAACAGCGTCGGCAGGCTAGATAATCACCTGCGTCGCGGTTACTGAGATTAGGTTAAGGGTTAGGGTTAGGCATAGTTTTACTGAGGTTAGGATTAGGGTTTGGGTTAGAGTTTGGTGGTCGATCCAAAGGGTGTTCGACCTAATGACATGTTACCGTACAAAATGTTTTAAAATAGCAGATCTACAAGCTTGTAGATCAGCTATTTTCAAACATCCTAGGTATAAAATAGGGCTAAAGTGGTTTATGTAGGTTTTATAATATTATCATTTACAGTATATCTGTAAAGTAACTTAGTAAATAAAGTTTTCAAAAATAAATGTAGTGGAGTAAAAATACAATATTTGGATCTGCATGTAGTGGAGTAGAAGTATAAGTATTGTAAATTGGATATACTCAAGTAAAGTACAAACACCTCAAAAGAGTACTTAAGTAAATGCACTTAGTTACTTTACACCACAGCCCGTTGCTACCGGGCACATCCGCCAGTGATGTCCGAGTTATGCATGGCTGCGCGTAGGAGTCAGACACCTTAACCCATTTAGGCCTAGAATTATTGACTGCTTTAACTGTTGAAAAATAGCAGATATACAAGCTCACAGCTGCGAGCTTGTAGATCTGCTATTTTTGAAGAATTGTGAAAATTAGAATTTTGTCAGCAATCTGGCCAGCCATCATCAAAGAAAAGGTCCTTTTCATGGAGCTCAGTTAGTCTGTTCTTGCGAGACTACTATGTCAGTGGTTCTCAAACCTTTTCATGTGAAGGACCCCCCAAAAAAAAAATATTTGGCCACGGACCCCCATCTCAAAATATTTAGCTCCAGGGACCACCCAGGAGCAAAATTTTTGTTACAAACGTTGGCTTTGAAAATACATATATTCAAAGATTTGCTCACATTTTCACGACTTTTTCAAAAATAGCAGATCTACAAGCTCGCTGTGAGCTTGTATATCTGCTATTTTTCACTGGTTAAAGCATTCAATAATCCTAGGCCTAGATCGGTTTAAAATAGCTGCGCTCGTCTTGTAGATCAGCTGAGATAGTGATGATATCAGTGGAGGCTACAGTGGATTGTGATATCCATGGAGGCTATAGTGGATAATAAGCCCAGGCCTCTTCCTTGTACCCGTTCTGCCTCACTTGACTCCCACTCAGCCTTGACAGAAGCAGACAGCGGGCCGCGCAAGGCCTTGACTCCTTGCAAGCGGGTGATAATATGTTCCTGTGTCCCGTCACGGCATTGTGCAGGAATGACAAAGAAGAGCCTGGGAAGAGACCTCGATGACAGACGGCAGAGTGTATCAATGGAGCGCAACCTTCCTCACAACATTCAGTAAACATGGTGGTTGGAGATTCATCTGGTTTGTGCTGTACTGTACAAAACAAGACGGTCATATTGACTCTGCATCTTGTTGTCAGACGACGACAATGACAAAGGAACGATGCAACGCTACCAAAGAAATGGCAGGTAGCAAAGCAGCACAGGCACCTTAACCATTAAAGGAGTAGTTCATCCCCAGCAGCACAGGCACCTTAACCATTAAAGGAGTAGTTCACCCCCAAAATGACTTTTTTTCTATAGATTACTCACCCCATGGAGACTTTTTGTTGCATTCCTAAGCCAATAATGTGATTATAATAAATGTACCCTCCTTGATTCCGGATGGAGACATACCACTTAGACATTGCCTGACAGCGTTGCCGGTTCGATTCCCGATCCGGGTGACCTTTTTCCGCATGTCACTCCCCATCTCTCCCCCCATTTCCTGCCAGTCTACAGTCCTATCAATAAAGACCTGCCAGTCTACTGTCCTATCAATAAAGACCTGTCAGTCTACTGTCCTATCAATAAAGACCTGACAGTCTACTGTCCTATCAATAAATCTTGTAGTGTGTATATCAATAAAGACCTGTCAGTCTGCTGTCCTATCAATAAAGACCTGCCAGTCTACAGTCCTATCAATAAAGACCTGTCAGTCTACTGTCCTATCAATAAAGACCTGCCAGTCTACTGTCCTATCAATAAAGACCTGTCAGTCTACTGTCCTATCCAATAAAGACCTGTCAGTTTACTGTCCTATCAATAAAGACCTGTCAGTCTACTGTCCTATCAATAAAGGCATAAAAGCCCCAAAACTAATCTTTTTAAAGAAGAGGGAATTGAGGTCACTGTCCCTTTCACTATCTATGACCAATCCCACTGACTTAACCCTGTCTTCCACCCTGAACCAGCCATCCCACAGGGGGGGAAATCTCGCTCTCTCGAACGACCGTCATTTCGACAAAGGAGCGTCGGGAGGGTTAGCGACTCACCCCACAGAGGTTAGGGTTAGGGTTAGGGTAAGGGTTGGGTTTGGGTGTCGAAAAGATGACACGTAGTAACAGCGAAACGCTCCCCCGACAGGGATTGACGCTAAGTGGCCAAGACCTGAGGGCAAGTAGATCATAACCTGTACTTGCTCGACGGGCAAGTGCCTCTCAACCCCTGCATCAGCCTGCAGTCATATCAGTTTCAGGCTTTAATTTATGGAGGAGAAAATGTCAGGTGGAAATATACAAAAGTACTTTTCAGCATCAAATTCAAAAGCATCAAATAGCAGCAGATCGACAAGCTCAAAACCTCTGCTACTTATGATGCTTTTGTGTGGTACTGTAGTATGATCAAGTCGAGCTTTAATTTACAATTAACACAAAAAGTTAAAGATACCATGATTTATTTTTTCTCCCCTAAAATATTATGATCAGGTATACAGAAAGAGTACAGAAAGAGTTCAAATTCTGTTTTGTGTGGCCACACACCAGTTAATTGCGACCGTAGGTCGCATTTACTACAGAAACCTCCACAGGCTGTCCGTCAGTCAGTCACACTTTTGCCCTGCTCATATCTCCGCAACCGTTGACCCGATCCATGCCAGATTTTGCACACACACTCCTTGCCTGCCAAACTACAACCTCCAAGGACCCCCAGGGACCCCCAGGTCCCTGGTCCTGGGGGACCCCCAGATGTAAAAAATGACCAAATGTGCAAAAATGACCAAATGACCACCGCAACGGGCCTACTCACGGTGAATTCCCGGGGACCACCGACTCCTGGTGCTCCAGAACGGATGCAAAAGTGCTGGCGCCCCCAGTGGAGGACCCCCTGCCACTGCAGCGCACATAAAAAGCCGTAACTCGGGCTAGGAGCGTCCGGGAGAGCCGGGGCCGGTACCTATTCGTCCGCCAAGGCAACGCGGACACCCCACCCCTCATTTCTCACATGGCCCTATTCTAGCGCCACCTTCAGGCCGATTTTTAAAACACATTTTTGGACACTGCTCCTACAGTTTTTGCCCTAAAATCACGAATATCACTACACAGCATGTCTACACTCATGTCATCAACATGGATCAGGAAGATTTTGGAAAAACAAATGTTTGCCCTATTCGTGGAGATAAGCCACCTACGGTCGCTTATCTCCCGATTAGGGAGTCTTACTGGTTAAGTATGCCTGGTTGTCATGGTGGGTGGTGACCCACAAGCGATAATACTCAACACTAGCAACACAACACAGGCAGGGACCAGCACCAGCCTGCCTGTTTGTGACAGTGTGAAATGGACACATGTACCAGGGGACACCGTCCTGCTGTCCCCTCTCCCTTCTGTCCTGCTGCTAGGACCACATCCTCAGAAAACCTCATATCTCCATCATTCAACATTTAATGTCCTACTTTGTTGTACTTAAGTTTTGCACAAAAGCAGCAGAAAATACGAGCCAGTGTACAAAGTAGCCTCAGTGCCCGCGCTTTATGTACAAGCTCACAATGCATCGCATTGTGACACGTCGTTTCTATGGTTTCTGTAGATTCTGCTGAGTCTGACATCTGTGATTGTGAATGTTGAAAAACAAATCTCGTGGGGCATCTGCTGGCCTACTAGTCCAGGCGAATACCACTTAGTCATTGCCACGTAGGCATTGATGCCTGATGGCGTTGCCGGTTCGATTCCTGATCCTGATCGACCTTTGCCCCATGTCACTCCCCATCTCTCCCCCCATTTCAGTCAGTCTATTGTCCTATTTTAGAACGGGTACACATTATTGTGTATCACTATTTTATGCTTTAACTATTGAAAAATAGCAGATATACAAGCTCACAGCGCGGCAACAAGTGCCGTGCTGCGAGCTTGTAGATCTGCTATTTTTGAAAAATCGTGAAAATTATGAATTTGACCCGATTCTATAAGTATCTTTTGAATCCTTCTAAGATTTTTTGAAAAACCATCGTCAAAGAAAAGGTGTTTTTCACTTAAATGGAGCTCAGTTAGTCTGTTCTTGAGAGACTACTATGTCAGTGGTTCTCAAACCTTTTCATGTGAAGGACCCCCAAAATTACATGTATTTGGCCACGGACCCGCATCTCAAAATATTTAGTTCCAGGGACCACCCAGAAGCAAAATTTGAGTTACAAACGTTCGCTTTGAAAATAAATATATATTCAAAGATTTGCACACATTTTCACGACTTTTTCAAAAATAGCAGATCTACAAGCTCGCAGCGCGGCACTCGGTGCCGCGCTGTGAGCTTGTATATCTGCTATTTTTCACTGGTTAAAGCATTCAATAATTCTAGGCCTAAATGGGTTAATAAAGGCATAAAAGCCCCCAAAACAAATCTCCACACGTGCATTTGGTTTATCAGTGCATGTTGATCTGGATGGATACAGTATGTACTGAATCTGTCAGCACCACTGCTTTAATCATGTTAGTGTTGTTCTGAGTAGGAATAAACCCGGGGGGAAGTGGGTTATATGAAAGGGGAGGAGCCAAACAGAGTTCCTGTCTCAGTCGCTACACAAACAATCAAACCAAGTTTGAAGTGAGCGGTGGTGCTTTTGTGTGTGTGCATGGCCGCGCGCGTGTGTGTATAGCAGTTCATTTCAGGGTTGCGTGTGTGTGTGTGTGTGTGTGTGTGTGTGTGTGTGTGTGTGTGTGTGTGTGTGTGTGTGTGTGTGTGTGTGTGTGCGTGTGTGTGACTCAACAGTGCTACGGACAGATATACATGCATAGATAGTAACATACATACGAACGGACAAAGTCACTCTAAAGGGGAGCACACACTGGACGCGGGCGGCTGCCACACAGCACATCCATTTCCCTCGGTGGGGTGAACCATGGGAGAAGATGTTCACCGCGCGGCAACGCTGGAAAAATAGAACGGCGTATCGGCGCGGCAGGCGAGGCCGCAGACCCGCAGCTGCGCGCGTCTTACGCGGCCGGTGTGGGTTAGTTCATTGAAAATAATGGGGCCGTATATGTTTTGACGCGCCGCTTCTGCGCCGCCTCCGCGCCGCCTCCACGTCCAGTGTGTGTTCCCCTTTAGCAGACGATGTGACCACCGCTCAAAAAGGAGGCTGTGCCCCCAGAGGCGATGGGATCCTATAGACTGAAGTGCATTTGAGGGCTCCCAAGGGGCGCAGTGGTCCTCCGAACAACCCGACCGGCCCGTTTTAATCTAGGATGTTGTGGTTAAATCAGTCTAACTGTGTGTTGTATACAATATTGAACCAATGACAAGACTATTAACACCAGCTTAACTGCATCAGATGCAGTGAAACACTGCTTCTTGTTTTCCATTTCCTGGAAAGTAAACTGTTTTGGAGATACAAGTTTTCCCCTGCCACACACACACACACACACACACACACACACACACACACACACACACACACACACACACACACACACACACACACACACACACACACACACACACACACACACACACACACACACACACACACACACACACACACACACACACACACACACACAGCCGACTCAAGGTGACCCATTTAACGTACACACACCAGCAACACAGTCCTCCTCTCCTCTCATGTCCCAGTTTCTGTCCGGTTGGGTGCAAAAATAACTTGCTCCCTTCGAAGGGGGAGGATGTGGATGTGACTGAAACATGGATTCTGCTTCGTTTGTGCTTTAAAGGGGGATGAAACCCTCTCTCTGCTGACAGTCTGGTTCAGTGGTTCTCAACCTTTTCAGGCTGCGACCCCCCAAATAATCATATTTTAACTTATGCTTTGGGGTTTCTGATTCAACAAGTTTCAAAGGATCATATCTTCTTCAACTATATTGTCCAATTTCAATGAATAATCACATCACACGAAAGCTCACAAAGCTTTCATAATAATGTAAAAAAGCAGAAAAATGACCATGGCCCAGTTGCAAAGTGCAAACCATTGTACCCCGTCACATTGGTGCAAATCTTTGAATATCTTTTTGTTTTTAGTTTTCAACATTTTTAACTCAAATATTTGCTTATTTTGGGGGTCCTTGATGTGAGAATGTTTGGGAACCACTGACATACCACTGACTTCAAACCTGGGCAATAACGACTTGTGGTTTTTGCAAGTCGACTCGACCCACGACCCCCCAATTATTTTGGGGGGTCCCCAGATGATTAACTTAATGTGAAACATTGTTTTCTCACTCAACTGTAGACAAACCAGCATAAAGTTTAAGTGTATAGAGGGTATCTTCACATTTCTAAAGTACCAATTTAAGGACTTTTTTTTTTTTTTTACTTGACTTTCGACTTTCTCTGGTGGGAGTCGACTTGTGTAATGAAGTCGACTGAGTCAACTTGTCGACTTTTTCATTAATGCCCTACTTCAAACCCGGGACTCCCACATCTTAACCACTAGACCAAAAAGACATCTCTTTGGTCTGGGGGAGATACTAGACTTTTGAGGCTTCAGGCTGGGGGCTGCGACTCTCTCCGCCACACTCACCTCCCTTCAGACCTCCTCCCACGGGGAAACCCCGGCCCCACGTTGGGCACCATTGTAAAAGCTAGGATTCGAACCCAGATGCTCCAAAGGACAGAGGGAGATGCTAGACTTTTGAAGCCATCAGGCTGAGGCTGTGAATCACTCTCAGGCATTGACACTAAGGCTTGCCCACCTGCCCCCGGCAGGTAAATAAAACGTCAGGGCAGGTGAAGTTTGCTTTCAGGTTGCCCGACAGGGCAAGTGCTCATTTGAGAGGGGACACAAATGTCTATAAACACAACACGAGATATCAGTCTAAACACCTGAACATGGCCAGTGTGCTGTGTCTTCTGGTCTGTGGAATGTAAAATAAGAGCACTATTTACCTACAATGTGCTGTTTTTACTGTTGCTACATTTAAAAATATAAAATAACAAGTGTGAAACCATAGACATATTCAATCATAGCTAAAGTATTTGGTATTTGGATTTGGAAGTATTGAGGTATGACATTTTATCGCACAGCACCAGAAAGTAAAGAAATAAGACAGTGTTAAATTGATTTACTTTTCGGGCAAGCGGGCATTACCTTCGGGCAAGTAGAACATGACCTGTACTTGCCCGATGGGCAAGTGCCTCTGAGACCTTAGTGTCAACCCCTGACTCTGCTACAATAGAAATGTATGTTTTTCAGAAAACTGCATTTAGACATTTTGTAAGAATCGGCCTCCGGTCTTAATGGGTTTCAGGGGCGACTGCACCCTGCATGAGGCCTTTAATAAGCAGCCTCATTACTGTGCTTTTTGCACTAGTTTGGCTCCATGATCAGCCCGTTAGAGGAGTCTCAACACACACAAACAATGCAAACGTTAAGACTAAAACAAAGAGCGCCGGGGGAATTCTTCTGAAATAATAGCCTTCTTGCCTTATGTAAGAAAGAACAGAACCGTGGCGCTGGCTCCTACAAATATTAACGCCGTCGGGAGCGGACCGTGTATCTCCATATGTCTTCGTGTTATGTTTATCCTGTTTTATACCTCTTGTGGCAACGTTGCACGAATGTAGAAAGAAAAATAATGTATATGCAAGCTCACAACATCATGACATTTTGGACCATTTTCACCTATAATGACCCCCCCCCCCCCCCCCACACACACACACACACACACACACACACACACACACACACACACACACACACACACACACACACACACACACACACACACACACACACACACACACACACACACACACACACACACACACACACAAGCACACACACACACACACAAGCACACACACACACCGCTCGGTTAAACAGCTGAGCTGTCTGTGAAAGCCACAGCCTATCAGCGATGCGGCACAGACAGACACATGTGAGACGTTTTACTTACAACTTTTTGTGACCGGAATGGGAGGGAGGAACTGGAGTCGATAGGTAACGAAATGTTTCATTGAGACACACGGATATGAGTGTGACTGACACACGGACATGAGTGTGACACACGGATA